>NW_027397065.1:59386951-59552971 GCF_003265705.2 Callorhinus ursinus
GAGGGAGCTGGCTGCCCGCAACCCGCCGCAGGGCTCGGTGCTCCCAGCGTTAGAGATAAAGAGAAATCGCGACTTGAATTTACTGAAGATTACCCCAATTCTTGTATACCTGGAAAAACATCTGGGTTTGTTTCTATATTTCTGAGAGTTTAAGATATAATTTTTACAGACACTTTCCCCTTTTTGATTATTAATTAGAGCTCTTTAAAAAAATAACACCCATAGCTAATGTCAACCAAAACCAACCCTGAAAGTATCTTAGTAAATGCTTTATGCATTTTCTTTTTTTTAAAGATTTTATTTATTTATTTAAGAGAAAGAATGAGAGAGAGAGAGAGCGCACATGAGAGGGGGGAGGGTCAGAGGGAGAAGCAGACTCCCCGCCGAGCAGGGAGCCCGATGCGGGACTCGATCCCGGGACTGGAGGATCATGACCTGAGCCGAACGCAGTCGCTTAACCAACTGAGCCACCCAGGCGCCCCTACGCATTTTTTTTTGAAGATTATAGCCCAGGAGACAGTATTTCAGATGCTGTGACGAACTGCTCCCAAGCTTGTTAGCTATTGGAGATTATACATACAAAGAGGGTAAGGGGGTATTGGTACTTGCAAGCAGGTCTTCAAGTACTTGCACATCACAAGGTATAATTTGGTTGTAAAAATTAAGGTTTACTGATTTCCACACAGACATGTGAAAGACCCTTAGGTCATTTTAATATATTATGTTTCTTTTTTTTATTCTGTTATGTTAATCACCATACATTACATCATTAGTTTTTGATGTAGTATTCCATGATTCATTGTTTGCATATAACACCCAGTGCTCCATGCAGAACGTGCTCTCTTTAATACCCATCACCAGGCTAACCCATCCTCCCACCCTCCTCCCCTCTAGAACCCTCAGTTTGTTTTTCAGAGTCCATAGTCTCTCATGGTTCATCTCCCCCTCCAATTTCCCCCCCTTCATTCTTCCCCTCCTGCTATCTTCTTCTTTTTTTTTAAACATATAATATATTATGTTTCTGTCATATCCAGTTGTTCAAAAATATTGCTTGCATGCCTCTACTTAACTGGTTTTCCAGTTGTTCCTGTTTTTGATATCTCCTTGAGGTCACCTGAAATGGCCCACTGAAGGCTAATATCAGTACTCTACTGCAGTTTTAGCACACAATAATATATATTCATATATAGATATACATAAACACACAAATGCAGATACTACAGCAATCATTTTAAAATGTTAGCCATGTGTCAGGTATAATAATTCAAAGTTCAAAAGAATAGCTGGGTCCAAACTGTGTTTTTGGCAGATGGTGTAAGTTAAGCTTACCTGGCTGGGATGGGTACAGGTTTTCATTAAAGCTTTTTATTTTACTGGTATAATAAAATTTTCAGAAAACCTGTTTTTGGAGTTTTTGTTTTTTTAGAAACTTCTGCAAACCAATAAGAGAATGCATTGCTTTGTCTTGGAGAAATTTGGGATTCTCTCTTTTTAAGGACACCCCTGAAATAGACTTTCTTATCGAAGTTAAAGTTTCCCTAAAGTGGCCACTGCAACTTCAGATTATCCACAAATTTACCAGTTTTCCAAAAAGGCACAAGATCCCGATCCAAGTTTTGGATCAGTTGGAACCCATCTCTGCCTTTAGATTTCCTAAGATAACAAATCTATTGGGAGCCAAGGAATTTACCACTGCTCCAAAATCCAGGGAAGCATGGGCATTCTCTCCTTACAGATAGGAGTGTGACTTACCAAGAAGCTTCCACGAAGTTGCTCAGTCAGTTGGAAAGGTCAACATATGGGAGTGGAGCTTGGATTTGTGAGAGATTACCTGGAACTCCGTGGTCAGCAAGAAAGCAAGGAGCACAATGGACTCCATGGGTATAGCACTCAGTTACTCACTGGAATGGAGGTTCTTCAGGAGTCTTTTTCAAATCCCACTTCTGATTCCAGTAACTATACAAAAAATTATACCAAAAAATAAATATAAATACTTCAGTAAGAAGCAAACTGTTCACGAAGAAGGAAAATACAAGTGCAAAAGTGGTCTGAAGTTCAGGGCTTTGATGTTATAGGGTGGCTTATAAAATGATAGTGAGGAATCTGACCTTTACAATGATTGGTTATTACAATGGGGGTTTCCAGGTGGTTGGGCATTGATTGGTTAAAAGTAATTCTTATGCTATCTTGGGAAGGTATGCTTCATTTATGAAAACCAGAGGCATTTACAAGAAATAACCTAAGTTTCGCTTATGTTCATGGCATCAGTTGATTTAATTTGCTTATGTGGCTAATCATTATGTCTGGGAGATTTTCAAACCTAGTCTCTATTTTGTTATATTTTAGTACCTAGAAAGACCAAAGCAGCCCTGACATCCAAGAGCTGGATGGTGCTTTGTACGATGCCTGTGTTGCCATGAGCTAGCCTGGGACTCAGAGGTAGACCCTGTTGTTCTTCAGTTGAATATAAATAGTTTCCTAGAACATCACCATCACACAAGGCCATCCAGTGCCAATTACAGATCAAGACAAAAACAAGATCACCCCATAATCATATCTGATCAGAGACAAAAACATGAACATTACCCTAACCACAAAAATGAGCAAACATGCCTGTCCTTGATGATATCAGTGGACTGCTGCTTTTTTGCCAATTTTAGCGATGCTCTCTGTCCAGACTTCCAACCTTCCAGAGAGATTTATTAAGATATTGAGTGGGCATAGAGGGGCACCTGGGTGGCTCAGTCGACTGAGCATCTGATTCTTGATTTCTGCTCAGGTCATGATCTCAGGGTCCTGGGATGGTGCCCCACATGAGCCTCCCTGCTCGGTGGGGAGTCTGCTTGATGATTTTCTCTCTCCCTCTGCGTCTTCTCCTGCTTACATATAATCTCTCTGTCTCAAATAAATAAATCTTTTAAAAAATATATTGACTCATAAAATTACCCCTGAATCTTCACAGTATCTAATACAGAACAAAAGCTGCTTGCTGAAACCCTCCACAGGGTCAGTAAACAAGGCCAAACACATCCTATAATATGTCTAAACCCTCATATTGAGACACCCCATGGTTCCCCATTATATAAGTTCATCTTGTGTGATGACTAATAAACCAACTTATTCAACTGCAAGTGTATTCCTGGTGGTCTTTGCCTGGAGCACATTGACATTAAGGAATTAATGAAATCAGTATATACCAAGGACATTAGTCGTTCTTTATTTAAGGAATTAATGAAATCAATAAATAGATACCAAGGACATTAGTGATTCTTTAAGTAGTTTGATCTTTCTGGTTGGCCTTTATTTCAAATGAAAGCATGTAAGAAAGGAAAGACAGAAAGTTGAAGTGGAGGCATTGTCAGGAATTTGTTTTTATCTTGATTTTCCCCCCGGGTTTCAAGAGTAATCCCTTTGTTCTTTGTGGAATATACATTATGTATTTAAACTCATTGGTAGGGGCACCTGCGTGGCTCAGTTGGTTGAGAGTCTGCCTTTGACTCTTGTCATGATCCCAGGGTCCTGGGACTGTCTGGCTCCTTGCTCAGCAGGGAGCCTGCTTCTCCCTCGGCCTGCCATTCCCCCTGCTTACGCTCTCACTCTCTCTGACAAATAAATAAATAAAATTTAAAATAAATAAATAAATAAAAATTTCCTAGCAAACATTACCTTTAACAAGGTACTATTCCCTCTGCTCAAGTTCCTGTCCTTGTTAAGTTCTAGGAGAGTTTACATTCCACGGAATTGACTTTTCCTTTATGAGAGAAGCTCTCAAAATGAGGCCAATGTGTAACAGGCACATAGATTCTAGAAACATCCCCATGAAATTAACAAGAAGTAACTCAAAATGCCCTGTGATCATTACCCTCTACGGACAATATACACGAAATCAACACGTTGGAGAAGAGTCATAGATGGAACTCCTAGGAGGAGAGAAATTTGAGGCATTCACATCCACATCCCATCCAGAAGGGAGCCAAGATGTATCTCTCAGAAAGCAAATGATGCCGTACAGTCCTAGAAATAATTTTCGGAACATTTAGGAAGCACTTGTAAGAAAGTAAGACATTTTGCTGCTTGACTGGATGCTGCCTGTTTGGCAGAAAAGGACAGAATTACCTCAGAAGGGTCGCTGTTGCAAGGCACCCTAAGGGACGTTGTAGACCTTTTGCCTGCTCTTTGGCCACGTAAGTGTCACGGCTAAAAGATGGCTGAAACAAACTCTGCCAACAGGTGTGACAGTGCAGCAATGTGATCAAACTAAATTTCCATCACACGGTGGAACAAGGAGATTGCCTTTCACACTATGTATAATGTAGAGGAAGAATAAAGATGAACTGTTGATGGTGAATTTCAAAGAATGTTTTTCTTTAAAGGTGTTCTATTTAAGGCCAAACTCTCTTTGTATTACATCTCCTTTCACCTACTTAAAGGGAAAATATATCCACTGTCCTTCATTGAGAATTTCTCCTTAACTATGCATTCATTCCCCTTGGGACACAAACCCACATTTATAGAATACATTTTTTTAGAAAATCCTGCATTTATCTTCAGCTACCTCATTTCTCTGTTTCACTGCAAAAGCACTAAAGAATTTGAAGATCAGGGGCGCCTGGGTGTCTCAGTCAGTTAAGCAGCTGCCTTCGGCTCAGGTCATGATCCCAGAGTCCTGGGATTGAGTCCCGCATCTGGCTCCCTGCTCAGCAGGGAGTCTGCCTCTTCCCCAGCTCATGCTCTCTCTCTCTCATTCTCTCTCTCAAATAAATAAATAAAATAAAAAAAAAGAATTTTAAGATCAAAATAGGGAGAGAATGGATTATACTTTGTAAAGCTAGAAATCCGTTCATCTATACTAATTTTAAAATAGACAAATTGAAAGAGAATGGGAGATTCTTTCTTAAAACAGAATTTCAATGGACAAACGTATAGAGTGCTAGCTTTGAAAAGTCATTTTGCAACCAATACATTAAAAGTTTATTTTATTTTTTACTTTTTTTAGGTGCAAAAAAGGTGGTTTCATTAAAGCACAGGGACAGCACCCGTGGGCAGAAAGCTCTAAAAGCTCATCTGGACAGGAGTTGCTAATGGATACCAAATATGGAGGGGAGGCTTTAATAAGAAGCAGAATATTTGCATTATCTCAATTTCTCTTTCTTTTTTTCTTTTTAAAAAGATTTTATTTATTATTTGACAGAGAGAGTGAGACAGAGTGAGAGAAAGCACAAGCAGGGGGAACAGCAGAGGGAGGGGGAGAAGCAGGCTCCCCACTGAGCAGCGAGCCCAACACCTTGGGATCCATCCCAGAACCTTGGGATCATGACCTGAACCAAAGGCAGATACTTAACAACTGAGCCACCCAGGTGCCCCAGAAATAAAATCTTAAAAAAAAAAAGTCACTTTAGCTGCATATATTCACCATCTCCATCTTTCATTTCCCAGCCTCTCCTAAACCTCTACAATGAGACTTTCATTTCCACAACTGGACTTTTCTATCCTCACCGTCCTCCTAGGGAGCCTATTTCCTTGGCTTCCATGATATCCCAACTCTCCTGGTTCTCCTTTTATTTCAGCAGACACTCATTCTCAGTTGGCTCTGCTGGAACCTCTTTCTATGCCCTGCTTCTGAAATGCCCCAGGACTAAATATTTTGGTTTACTAAATATTTTGGAGTGATTGTATACTTGTAAGTGGGGCCTGTAGGAATCAGCGTTGCCATGCGCAACAAATGCACACTCCAGGTCAGTGATTGAGGAGCGTTTGAGGAAGCGATTATCTACAAAGGGCGGGTGTGGGCAAGTTAAAGAAAGACAACAATGGATGGGGAAGCATTCCCAGGCTGGCAGCAGCAGAGAGCATTAGCACCCTACGTCGCAACAGGAGAATGAGGGGTGTTGTACAAAGAAGGTGCTGGGAGAGATGGTCACCTCACAACAGTTTTGGCTTTCGATAATGTAATCTACCTGATGCAGCAGCTGGGGGAGAGCCTGGGGAATAAACAACTCACCTCACACTTCCACAGGAAACTGCTAGAACCGCTGCGCACGCCTGCCTGCCTGCCTGCCTGCCTGCCGGGCTGCTCTTCGAGGTGGGAGGAAAGGGCTCCCCGGTGTCAAGGAGGGAGACAGACGGGAGAGGCGCCCCTGGCCTCTGAGGCCGCCCAGGGACTGTGTGTGACCTAAAACAAAACAAGACAAGCTATAGCACTCCGGAAGTCGGAAGATGGCGAAGAGGGGCAACGAGGTGAGGCGGCTCGCGGAGCGCTAGCGCTCAGGTACACTGTGGGCGCAAAGGCAGCACAGCTGGGCAATTTCGCCTGAATCAAATAACTTGTTTTCTGGTTCTCTCCCCCCCCCCCCCCCCTTCAACTCCTACCCCATTAAGGGATCATTTATGAGTCCCACACCTGCCAAATCCTCTCCAGCCCTGCTGGGCGCAGCACCTCAGCCCAGTCCCGCCGTCGCCTCCCACCAGGAGGCTGCGACGCCTAGGGACCACCCCCTTCCCTGGCGGCTCCGGGTCTCTCCCGCCCCACGGAGACCCCTTTCTTCTCCAGCTCAGTGGCGCATTCCCGCCACCCCCTCTTCCTGGTCTCTCCCAGTGGGAGCCGCTGCCGCGCACCCCCTTCCTCCCTCCCCCCACCCTGCGCGAGCAAATGCGCATTTACGGAGGTAAGAATAATTTTTAAAAATATTTTATTTATTTATCTGAGAGAGAGAGAGAGAGCACAAGCAGAGGGGAGAGGCAGGGGGAGAAGCAGAATCCCTGCTGGGCGGGGAGTGCACTATGGGGCTGCATCCCAGGGCCCAAGATGGAAGGCACACGCTTAACTAACTGAGCCACCCAGGCCCCCCGGTAAGAATAAATTTTGAAAGTTTGATATTTTGCACAAGGAATCGAGGATCAGTTCCTCAGTTCCCTGAACGCCAGTTAATTGTAAAGATGAATCCTGTAAAATTCTCTTACCATAAACAAAGGTGCTTTCGCGTGGAAAAGATGGAAAAATAAAATAAGATGAAATCAGAGAGGGAGACAAACCGTAAGAGACTCTTAACTATAGGGAACGAACTGAGGGTTGCTGGAGAGGAGTTGGGTAGGGGGATGGGGTAACTGGGTGATGGGCATGAAGGAGGGAACGTGATATGAGCACTGGCTGTTATAGCCACTGATAAATGACTGAACTCTACCTCTGAAACTAATAATACACTATATGTTAATTAATTGAATTTAAATAAAATATAATAATTTAAAAAACTAGGAAAAGAAGGGTCCAGAAGGCAGGCTGGGTCTGTGAGCCCTCAGTGTCCCTGGCTGTGGGAGGCCCTGGCAGATCCCCAGCGAGAGTCCCACCACCCACTGCAGTGAGGTGGGGTCTGCTGGCACCATGCTTTTGGAAGACAGCTGGGGCCACCAGGCTGTGAGGGCTGCACACGGGTTGGATCTGTGACCCCCACAGCCTGCAGGGACAGAACCAGCCCTCCCCTGGCCCGGCCTCAGTCTCCAGCCCCTCCTGGACTGGAATCCTAGCAGGTCCAGGCAGGGGTCGTGGCCTCTTCCCGGCTTGGCTCCTCCTCTGCCCCCCTCACTCCCAGTGCCCGAGCGTGCAGGGACTTGGTATGGTGTCCAGCCCTGTTCCAGCTCTTCAGCAGCTGCCACAGGCTGTGGGAGTAGAGGGTCCATCCTACTCTGTGCTGGCCACTTTGGGGCTTCACCCCTATCGCAGAAGTGCAAGTCCCAGGGGCCAGCCCTACCACAGCTCCCGCACAGTGCCTGTATGGAGAGTGATAAGGCAAAGGATTCAATAATCGCCCAGCCTTAAGTTTTCTATCCCGATCCTGATCCTGTTCTGCTCCAAAGGAGGCAGATTGTGAAGTTTTCACATTAAAAATGTTTTCTTCTGAATGAAACAAATGGGCAGCATCCAGTAACCAATTCTTCCTAAGCATATCTTTACAAACTGGGATTAGCAAAAGAATAAACATTCAGGTGAGATTTTGCTGCCAAATGAGTTCTGCAGTCCTGTTTACATCTTACACTGTAGGTTGGCAGAACTGTTGGGATTTTAGCATTGCTAATAGAGAATTGTGGAACTATACTCTGAATTTGACCAGTTACTGACAAGAGGGTTTTTAGGGGACTGTTGTTCTCTCAATGAATTCAAGGCATGTTTCACTTATTAACCTCCCTCCCCCCACATTAAGTGCTTCTATTATTGGAATCACTGCCAGGAAAAAGTTGGGGATGAAATAAACAATTCTGGACAATAATTTATCTCCCATCTTTACTCATTTTCTTTCTTAAATACACTTCCCAAGGAAAAAAGGTCAAAAAAGAAAGTGAAAGACTTTGAGTAATTAATGTCTCCAACACACATCTAAATTTACAGTTCTTAGGGTGGTAGGCTAGGTCTTACTGAAAAAAATCCCTTAAATATATATTTTTTGAGACTGAAAAGGCCAAAATATCACCCTGTGGTCCAAGACATGGATAACCAAGTACTTTGCAATTCACTGCAGACATGATATTCACAGTGGTCTATCAACAGCATCCATATCAGCAGAGGTGGCTTAGGAAATCCTGACAGAGAGGAGGGAGAGGGTGGGGCACAGGGTGGGATCTTGGAACCGAAGAGGTGAGGTGACGGGAGCAGAGAATTAGCTCAGGGGAAGAAAGCTCAAACTTTCATACCTCACAGCACAAAATTCCAGTGAATTTTCTTGCTCCAGAGAAATAGCAGAAGGAGAAGGATTTCAAGGATTACTGTACTTAAGCATTCCCTTACCACTGAGGACTGTGCTGGGCATTGATTTTCATTAGGTCACTGCTCCCTTTGAACCCCAGGATGGTGTGGATAAGCTAATTCCATTCCCTTTCCTATTGAGAGGTGAAATGCCTTGGAAAACCACCACGTCAGAGTAGGGATTTGAAGCCAGCACACCTACTCCTTACCTCAGGGCCTAAAGGCCACGCTGTCAAGGGTGGTGGCTTGTTTTTTATTTATTTTCCCGTGCCCAGGCCACGTCTGCCTTCCCACAGCACCCCAGCCTTCTTCCCGCATGTGAGCTCCGTTGCACACACTACAAATCCAGATCTGGAGAGGGTGAGACACAAGGAACACTTCGTGAGGTTTTTGTCTGCGCCTGAGAGAGACAGATAGCTTGTGTGGGGATTTTGGAAAAGGAGAGATGCTGTAGATGGAGCAGAGCAACTTGAAGAAACAGGCAGGCCCCTGAGATGAAATTGGAGAGAAAGGCCAGCACAATGGAGCAGGAATGTTCCCTGGCTAAGTGGAGTCCTCAGGGCTGCTGGTGGCTTGGCTGCTGGACCTTTTGGAGGCCCAGTGCTCATGAGCAAGTTTGACCACCGGTCGCCGTGACCTCTGTCATTCTGGTGTGCGCCCTGCCACCAGCAAATCCAGGTGACCAAGAGCCCTGCCTGGAAACAGCACCCCCATTGCCACCCCTAAACCTGGTCCTTCTCTAATAGGCAAACCAGGAACATACAGGAGGAAGAATTTTGATTCTGCGGGAATTGAGAAAGGGAGAGGAAAATGTACAAAGCAGTCTTAAGGAAAAATTTCTCCATCGAGTTTGAGCAGAGAGGTTACTGTAACATCGTTTGTTTGGGGAGAATGGTGAATGGAGAAGGGTCTCAGTGGAAATCTCAGCAGAAATCTTGGTGGCCAGGGTCACTGGGACCACAACCCTTCAAATCCAGTGCCTTGGGACATGTGGGGGTGGCTCCCAGATCCAGGAGCAGGACCATGCTCCAAAGGGTCCCCTCTGTCATTGGCCTAGGGCTCCTCTTGTGGGTCCCAGAAGGAGGTGACTGCATCCAGGGAGGCTGCAGGGGGTGTCTCCAGCATGTTGTGAAGACATACGCACGAGTTGTGTCTTTCCACAACATCAGCTTTATTCAATAATGAAGCAGGTTAACATAATTATAAAGCAGGTTCAGGAGTCCAAACTCAATGATATTTCACTAGGTGTTTAACTTGGCTTCTTACACATCACACAAAACAAAGCATGGTACAAAGTCACACAACAAACAAGATACAACAAGGGGTAGGAAGTTAATGAACCAAAGGGGAAGTCAGTCTGAGAGTGGTCAGTTGAGATGAGGCCTTGGTCTGTCAGTGGCAGCTCTCAACATATGCACCTTAATATGTTCAAGAGGCGGAGAATCTGTTCTGTTCAGAGAGCAATCTGGCAGAACCTTAGGAGGCGGTTGCCTTTTTTATCTGGTCAGATGTGAAAGGGTCAGTGTCTAGAAAGTCTGAGAGTTTGCTGCAAAAATCCTCCCTTTTAAAGGGATTGAATCAGCTGGGTCTTTGCAGACCTTCTTCGTTTCTGCTGGTCATCAATTCTGAGTGTGTCATCAGCTAGTGCTGGTTTTGGGGACAACTGGTCTTAGATGCAATGCCCTTGGCTGCTTGTGTCACTGCTTGACATGAGTGACTCCATCTTGCTCTCTACAGGGCGTGGGGTCGCTGCAGGCTCCTCAGTGGTGTCTGGCTCGCTGGGGGACACCTCTGATTCCTCGTGGATGGTGCATATCCAATCCAGGCAGTAGGCTCTGTGCCTGGCGTCAGGTTTTCCAGGCTCTAAAAGTGTCGGTTACTCCAGTAGCACCAGTGCAGAAGCCAACCCAGACTGGAAAGTATTTCCCAGTTGACATCTTGGCGGTCCCAAGAGAGCCCGCCCAGGGCAGGAGAGAAGGGGAGTGGCCAGGGTTCAGAGGCTGGGGGCGTCTGGGGCCCTGGAGCCCGGGCTGCGGAATCCCACGCCCCCTGCTCACAGCCAGGAAAGGGCTGCAGTGTTGTGACCAGATCACACCAGGATTTCTAAAGTCCCTAGCCCGTGGCTTTTAATGCTTTTCTGGCCTCTTGAATGGTGCTAAGTGGATAGGGGGAAGCAGAATGGTGACAGGAAGCTTAGGAGCAAAGTGCAATAGAAGACAGAATTCAAGATATTAGCATAAAATATCATGTTGGATGAAATCACCCTGAGTCAAACTCTGTGGCTAATAGATTGGTGTAGGGGCTGGAAATAAGAAGCACTTTGGGCTTGGGAGAAGAAGGCTATTTTAGGGGACCCTGGTTTGTACAGAGGTTATTACTGCTCACACTCATACTGGTAATCCTGGAGCAGAGACTAGAAAACCCTGTTTGGCCAGCAGAGGAATGCTGGCCGGGAGCGTCTTAGGGATGATTTGAGATGTCAGTGAGGAGCAGAGAAGGGGTAGTTGCCCAATTCTTAGCATGGTCTTTCACTCTCCCAGTTTTGACTTCTATGCGTGAGTTGCTGAATGGAAAGGATTTCAGAATGTGTGTATGTGTATAACAGCCAGAAGCCAAGATCTCAGGCTCCAGAGGATGGCTGAATGAAAAGGGGTTCTGTGTCTTTCTAAACGACTGACCCTCAGCAAGTTTTCTAGTTTCTATAGAACTTATTTTATAATATCTGAAAAGGAAGCCAAATTTGTTCTTTACAAGGTTGCTTTCATGAATACATTCAATAGTACAAGTTAATGTTTAGACAGTGTCTGGCAAAAAATAATTTCCTTCAGTTGTTCCTAATATCATTATTATTGATTTTACCGGGCATAGAAAGATGACCTTAATGGAAACAAATGTAAAATAGCAACTTTTTTGAGGTACTCATTCTGTAAGTGGTTTGTTTTTCTTTCTCTTGACCGTGGTGAGATTGTATTTTAAGACATTCTTCATTTGAGTCCGTTTACCACAGCATCGATGGATCCAAATAGAATTTCTTGTTCAGATATTATTCTTTACTGCAATGAAGTTTGATTATCCTCAACATTTAACAAGCAGGTTGGAATATCCTTCCATGTTACAGGTGCTGTAATGGGAGCCACACACACAAAGATGAAAAAGTGGCTGCAGCTTTCACAGACCTTACAATCTAGTGAGAGTGCAGACGTAGTCGAGAGATGTGCAGAATACAGCCAAATCCATGTGCATCGGGGTATCTGTTTAAACACTAGAAGTAAATGATATTGAAGGCGATGCCTCCTTTCAAAGCTATGTTTTTTTTTCTTGGACTGAGAAAAATATACAGTTGTAGAACAATAAATGAGAAATAGGGAAACAGCAAAAAAGGATGATCAGCATCAAGTACCAACCAAGTGCATTAGTAAAGGTATATAATAGGAACAGGAGACCAGAACCAAAGAGGCAACAGACTTGAGTGTAAATATTGACAGAGGGTCTCCTTCAGCTCTAGAGTTCTGGGAGAATCTTGATGCAAGGTAATCCCATGTAATCTCAAGGTAATCCCAGGTATTCATGCTAAATATTTACTGAATTTGACATTGGCAGTTCAAACAGATTTTTATTCTATTTTATTTTTTTAAAGATTTTATTTATTTTTCAACAGAGAGAAAGAGACAGCGAGAGAGGGAACACAAGCAGGGGGAGTGGGAGAGGGAGAAGCAGGCTTTCCGCTGAGCAGGGAGCCCGATGTGGGACTCCATCCCAGGACCCCGGGATCATGACCTGAGCCGAAGGCAGACGCTTAACAACTGAGCCACCCAGGGGCCCTCAAACAGATTTTTAAATGTGTTTTACACATGTATCTATTTTGCACACACTTATACATCATAAACATGCTGTCTGAATGCTCAAGTTTGAATGAATTTATGTTGGTATGTGTCAGACACCTTTTGACATGGTCCTTTTGTTTATTTGAAAAAATTTAAGTACACACTCCATGCACAAATAGAGAAAAAAGTACGAGGAAGCCTTGTGTGTCTATTACCCCATCTTTAACCATTATAAACCTTTGGCAACCTTGTTTGAGCTATGTGTTCCAGATTTCAGGTAGAATGTTCTATTATTTTTTTTTAAAGATTCCATTCATTTGAGAGAAAGAGAGAGAGAGTGTGCTTGTGAGTGTGCACACGAGTTGGGTGGGGAGAGGGGCAGAGGGAGATGGAGAAGCAGACTCCCTGCTGGGCACAGAGCCCGACACAGGGCTGGATTCTACAACCCTGAGATCATAACCCAAGCAGAAACCAAGAGTCAGACGCTTAACTGACTGCAACACCTAGGCGCCCCTGGTACCTTCTTTTTTTAAAAAAGAAAATTATTTTTAAGTACTTGACGCCCAGTGTGGGGCTCAAACTCACAACCCCGAGAATAAGAGTACCATGCTTTATTGACTGAGCCAGCCAGGCACCCTATTTATACTTGAGTTCTTTACACGAGGATTCAAAGAAGGTCCATACACTGCATATAGTTAATAGGTCTCTTAAAACTCTTGATTTATGATTTCCAGTTCACCCTTTTTTCCTTGCCCTTCATTTCTGAAAAAGCAGGGTAATACATCCTGTAGAATTCTCCACATTCTGGATTTCGCTGATTGATTGCTATGTGTTGCTTATTCTTTTATTCCTCATAACTCTTGTATGCTGTTAGATTTAAAGGTGTGACTAGATTTAGACTGAATGTTTAGGGACAAGAATACTTCATAGGTGATGCTGTGTTTCCTTTTAATTAGGGGCCACATAGCCTGTGTTATATCCCCCTGTTCAGGTGTCCCCATTGTTAGTGAGATTCAGAAATTGTTAGAGAAGCTCCTAGGTGAGACCCATGCTTCAGTATCAGCTTCAGTATAAGAACTGCCTACAACTAAGATGAAAGGATGAGAAGTTTCCTAGTGTAATGTGGAATCCTGACAGGTTTCACCGTGGACAATGGCTGGGAAGAGGGAGAGTATATGGAAACAAGAAAACTTCCATTCATTGAAGGATACATAAAAAAGTGATAGATGACACCCAATAGAAGATTAAGATAGAATGGCTGGGGTGTACATGAAGAGAGGCTCAAAATCATCCTTGAGAAGGTAACACACTGATTACAACCATGAAACTATCCAAAAGATACAAGTTAGAAATGTGGGTAACTCGTTGCTTTGGTGGTAAGGATTTGAAGGGAATAGACCTCTCAAAAGACTGGTATTATTGTTAATTCTGAAAAACATTATGGAAATATTTGTGGAAGGTTGTGTCCTTTGTTCCTCTAAACCCTACTCCTGGACCCACATCACAGATTATAGCTCATCCAGATCCTTAAGGTTTGTACAAACTGACATTTATCACAATATTGTTTGTGATGGAGGAAAGTTGGAGGCAATTATGATGTTTCTGTAAAATGTCCTATATTTATCCTATAAAACATTCTTTAGCAGTTAGATAAACAAGTTGTACAGATAGCTAAATTGATTAATCTTAAAATCCTAATGAGGAGTGAATGATTAAAGAGCGATATGTACCAGAATAACATTTATGTATGTGAAGAATGTTTATACACCAAAAGCTACAAATTCTGTAGGATACATACATAATTACATGTAAGACCATGCCTGTGGGTTATCTCTTGCCGTGTAACAAACAACCTCAAATGTAAGCAGCTTAAAACAGCAGAACATTTCAAGATGAAATGAGTTGAAGATACCCAGTGCTATTCAGAATAGGGCATTATCTACTCATATAATTCATGTAGGAAGTTATTGCTGCCATATTTTAAAGAACACTAAGTTATATAGATTAAACTTATTATGCACAGACCTTTCTACAACATAGAAACTTCACTTCTAACAATGTACTGATCCAAAAAAAATTGCACTGGATGGAGATTATTTGAGTCCCAAAGTAGAAATGGGGAAACGTCTAATAATAGGAAATTCGAAATAAAATATTTTTACTCCTCCCAAAAGGGTATGTGTAGTTGGTGAAAGAGAATATTTCATTATGTAGTAATTAAAAAAAATTACCAGGATATTAAGAGGAAAAAGATAATCATATAATGGAATGTATATCATGATTTCATATTTATATGTAACTAGGAAAAATACAGGACCTCAATAGTTTTTATGAAATATTAGGGACAGATGTGCTTTAGGATTCAGAATGTAGAGGATTTTATTTTATTATTATTATTTTTAAAGATTTTATTTATTTATTTGACACGTAGAGACAGTGAGAGAGAGAGCACAAGCAGGGAGAGTGGCAGGCTGGCAGAGGGAAAGGGAGAAGCAGGCTCTCTGCTGAGCAAGGAGCCAGATGAGGCGCTCGATTCCAGGACCCTGGGATCATGACCTGAGCTGAAGGCAGCCACTCAACCAACTGAGCCACCCAGGTGCCGCAGAATTTTAGATGGACTAGAAGGTACATATTTGGAGATATTATAACCATGGCCAGGCTGTTCAGGGGTGGCATTCTGTAACATATCATTACTATTTATGGTGTGAAAAAAATGAGTATTGATGCTCATTGGACTAATGAGCATCAATACATATTTACCGCAGTTCAGATCTGTTTTGGTGTCTCATAGTTTGGGGACCAAATTGTGAAGTGAAAAGAGTAGGTTTGAAGAAGTTTTGGACTTTCGAACTGCTAATAAGAAATTGTGCTCCCATTTCTGTCTGTGGTTATTGGCAAGGAGGATTATAGAATACTTTCCTTAGTCCATTCAGGGACCATTTACCCACATTTCATTTCCCTTTCCTCGTGATTAGTTATTAATTTGGAAATGAGGAAATAAACAGTAAAGGTAAAAGTAAAGATGGAATTTCTGGCAATCTTTTATCTTCAGTGATTGTCTCTCGTTTTTTACTTTCACTTCTTAGAAGTAAAAATTAAACCAAAAAAATGGAAGTATTTAAGTAAAGGCACACCAGGGTCTCCAGCATATATCAACCTCTCAGGTGGTATGATTTATGTTTTATAGGCTAACCCTGACTGAAGGAATCAGAATTGACTGAAATAACAAGATTATCATTCTGGGTCTAATCGGTGGACACAAACCATGCTTTTTCAATTTCCCATGGAAAGGCCAAGTATACAGTACTTTCTGGGTAAGTTACAGCCTCAGCTCCAGTAAGGGTGGTACAGAGAATCTTGTAACAGGGGAAAAGGTGGCATGGAATCTTAGAAAATAAAGAAGGGAGGGCTTGGCAGGCTCAGTCAGTGGAACATGAGACTCTTGCTCTCAGGGTTGTGAGTTGGAGCCCCACAATGGGTGTAGAGATTACTTAAAAAATAAAATCTTTTTTTAAAGATTTTATTTATTTATTTTAGAGAGAGAGGGAGTGAGCAGGTAGGCAGAGGGAGAGGGATAAGCAGAGAATCCTAAGCAGGCTCACACTGAGTGCAGAGCCTGACAGGGGGCTCGATCTCATCATCCTGATATCATGACGTGAGCTGAAACCAAGAGTCAGATGCTTAACCAACGGAGCCACCCAGGTGCCCCTTAAAAAATAAAATCTTAAAAAAAAAGAAAAGGAAGAGGTGAGAAAAAAAAGTTTAGAAACTAATTCACAGGGAAGGAAGTACGAGTCTCCAAGAGCCACAAAACTAGTACTGGTGAAAATCTTGTTCCCCACCATTTCTAGGAAGAAGCAATTAGAATAAAATTCTAGTTAACATTTTTTGAGTTTACATTGTCTACATGTATGCCTAAGGGAAGGCATCCATTAAAGACATTGATATGGTGGGAACTATAATTAAATTGTTTTTTTTTTTAAGGACTGTTTTTTTTTAAATTGAAATATAGTTGACACTAAACTGTTTTCTTAGTGAGGAAAATGAATCAGAAGGTATCAACTAACTTCTGAAAGTCAAGGCTGCAGGAAATTCAAACAGAGAAACCACACAAGAATCCTAGTGCTTAATCTTCCAGGGTACACAGGCCAGATGGCCCCACACTCACTTCTCCATCCTCTTGCAAAACTGGTATTCCCTGACACCACAGGCATCTCTTCCTTGGACTTCATCTGAGATCCAGGGAGACGCTAAACGAGGAGGCTAAACTTGTGTGTAATTTGGGGGTGTGGGGGTGTTCAATAGGTGTTGGTAGAGATGGCAGAGCAAACTAAAGATGCTTGGAGAGCTCCTGAAGTAGACTTGGAGAAAAATATCTTAGGTCTGCCCAAGGACTCTCTCTTAATTGTATTTTTCCAATACCCCTCCTCTTACTTGTTGTCTGATCTGCCAGATCTCAGGGCTGACTTTGAGGCCAGCAGGGTGGCCTTAATGACCAGGATCCCTCACTAACAGCCCCTGTGCAAAGGTGGTCTTTGGTTGTTCCTGCTGCTCAAATCCAGGGTGTCATGAGTCCCAGGAAAGACCCCCATTGAGCTACACACTGACCCTAAGTTGCAGCCCTTTCCAACAGCTGTCCAGTTCCCCTACACACACACACACACACAGACACACACAGACATTGGCATTTGTGTACAGTTTTATTGAAAAAAAAAGAACAAAAATTTTTATAAAGATGATGAAGACAAAACTTCCTTACATCATTACTAAGCAAATGGGAGGTCTTAACTGAGCCATATTTTTTAAAAAAGATTTTATTTATTTATTTGAGAGAGAGAGAGAGAACACAAACAGGAGAGGGAGAGGGAGGAGCAGGCTTCCTACTGAGCAGGGAGCCTGATGCGGGATTCGATCTCAGGACCCTGGGATCGTGACCTGAGCCGAAGGCAGACGCTTAACTGACTGAGCCACCCAGGCGCCCCTGGGCCATAATTTTTTTAAGAGGAAGATCCAATAAGAAGAATAATAGGTTTTTTATTGAGAATATTTTTAAAGAGGATGCGATAAAGATTTCCAAGCTGAGATCTCAAAGTTCCTGTTTGTCAAATGACAGGTGGCAGCCGCCCACAACAAGGAAAACATGAGGAGTCAACCCACTCCAAGCAGATGGAGGAATCTCAGCAGTGTCCTCTTCCTGCGGGACCTGGAGGAAGGAGTGCTCAAGAGGTCCAGGTTCTGAGGACTCTGTCTCGAGCTGTCTGTAGACCAGCTGGAGCAGCTTGGCCAGGCAAGCCTACCGGGGAGGAAGTCTGTCTGATCTGTGCGCATTGCCAACTCTCCAGGTGGTGATTTGAGTTCCGTGGCAGTTGGGGTCACCTGTCTGGCTTTGTCATGTCTACCTTTTCTTCCAGGGTTCTGGGCCCTCTACAAATGTTCCTGGGTGGGCACCAGGGCAGCAACTGGCAGAAACTGGAAAGCATTCCAGCAGAAATCCTGACTATCCCAGGAACATATTTACACAGAACTGGACATGTTGTAAGTCGATTTCACTTGTCACAGTGGAGGGTATGAGGAGAGGTAGGCACCTTTGAAACGTCACCAGATCGGAAACAGGGATTGTAGGCAAGCATGCCAATTCTGGAATCCAAGCCCATAAAGTCCACATTTTCTAGGCTTAGTGACTGGTTTTCCCGTGTTCAGGCCATGACTGCCTTCCACTTCACCTCCGTGCTCTGACAGCAGGTCCCCTCAGTTGTACCCACCGGGAAATGGGGTTCTGAATAGCTAGAGGCCAGAGGGACACTTGCTGGGATTTCCTCAGTGCCTAAGGAAGATAGCCACGCTGGGCCCTGGGACGGGTAGTGGCAGAGATGAATTTGGAGCGGTGGAAATTCAGTGGGAGTAGCAGAGGAACACTAAGTATACCAGTCTAATTTTTAACAATTATAATCCCAGAGACACATGGGATCTGGTTCCCATTGTTGAATTTCTTTCATTCCAGCCCCTTTTATGGGCTATTTTTTCTTTTCTCCATTCTATCGTTTTCTGTCAGCCTTTCTCAGTCCTATTCTGAAACCGTTCTATAACTGAATCATTTCCTTTCTGATCTCAAATTTTTTTCTTATCTTTCCCCTGGGCTTTTCTTTTCTTTTCACTTTCTAGTTCTTGCTGCTGGATTCCAACGTTTCACTCTCTTCTGATCTCGCATTCTCTTCTGCTCTTTTCCATCCTTGTCCACAACCTGATTCTGTGGGGCCCTCAGATCTGGCAGCCCCAGGGCTGATGTGAGGTGAAAACTCAGTCCCAGGGGCCACCTGGCCACTCCTCCTCTGTGGGTGTGGAACCAAGACCATCCCCCGTGGGACCCACGTCTTTCCTCGCTGTGGAGGTCAACCTGCCTGGCATCCTTGTGGTTAAAAAGAATCTGTGAGGAGAGGGAGGGCAAGAAGAGCCGACTTGGGAGACTTTTGGTCACGAAGGTCAAGAACCCATATGCTTCCAACCATTCTGTTCTCATACATGTTCTCACATAAGCATCCTCTTTTCCACTTTCAGTCCAGTATTCAATACATTACATGAGATGTGCAACACTTTATTATAAAATAGGCTTTGTGTTAGATGATTTTGCCCAACTGTAGGCTAATGGTAGTGTTCTGAGCACAGGTAAAGTAGGCTAGGCTAAACTGTGGTGTTCAGTAGGTTAGGCGGATTAAATGCATTTTCAACTTAGGGTATTTTCAACTTATGATGAGTTTATTGGGACATCACCCCATCATAGTCAAGGATGGTTTGTATTGAAATGTAGAAGTGTCTGAATATGAAAGGAGAAATGTCCTCATAGGGAGACTGAATTAATGCCAGCACCTAGTTTCTGGGTCTGGATTTCGAACATCTGAGGGGACGGAAAAATTTAAAAGCCCAAAGTGCTCTTACTACAAGCTTTTTCACTTCTCCTAGCCCAGCCATTTTCACGTAGTGTGCAGGCTGCAGGTCTGAAGATGTAGAAATCTTTCTCCTAGGACGCCAGCAGGAAAGAGTAACTCTCAGATGCCCCTCTGAGAGGGGCAAAGCCTCTGAGTGCACAGCCTCAACTGTGCCAAATGGCTGCACTTAAGCGCCCTCATTTTTGCTGGATCATGAAGTAGTGTCCGTGTGGTTGCTGGCACAAGGCCGACCCCAAGAGAAGGTGGGAGAGGTAGTTTCTGTAGCTGCCGAATTGTCTGGCCTGGGGCTGATGCCCTGGAACCCCATGGCTGTCAATTGAGATAGGACAAGGCTCAAGAGATCTTCCTCTTGTCCCCCCTAAACTTAACCTATACCTTCCCCCTTGCTAATGCATCCTTCAAAACATTCAAGGAACACTGATGCCTGCTCTCTGCACTCTGCTAGTAGGCCACACTCAGCATCCAGAGAGACGCCCCCCCCCCCCCCCCCCCCCCCCCCCCCCCCCCCCCCCCGCCCCCCCCCCCCCCCCCCCCCCGTGTCCTCTGCTGTTCCCTCCTTCCCCAATAACACCTGGAACTTCGGAAAGAGCACTCCAGTTCACCCCCAGCTCTTCCTGCCCCAAGGCCACCCGTAT
This sequence comes from Callorhinus ursinus, assembly GCF_003265705.2. Classification (NCBI taxonomy): domain Eukaryota; kingdom Metazoa; phylum Chordata; class Mammalia; order Carnivora; family Otariidae; genus Callorhinus; species Callorhinus ursinus. The sequence continues at coordinate 59,407,089 of NW_027397065.1, forward strand.
CCCTTCCCATCCTGATGCCACCCTCTGAGAAGTAAGTCCACACTGGAGAATAGGAAAAAGGGTTTAATTGTTGTCTACTTATTCTATAAGAGAACCATGACAATCACAAGTAGATCTAAACATCAAGAGCATTTTTTTCTAACTTAAAAAAATCCGTAAGTCGGAAAAAGAAGGAATGCTCTCTACTGCAGTTTAAGAACTTCGACTGGTATGTCACAGGCTCCTTCCAGGGCATCGGTTTGAAGGGGTGCTGTGGACTGGAATTCCTTTCCTGTCCGGCTTCCACCCTGCTTTAAGCCCCGGTTTTCAGCAGCTTCCGAGGGCGGCCTGGGCTCCTGGAGGCGATCTGGCCGTGGGTCTGTCCCCCTCCGCTGGCGCGGGCATCCCCCGGCTGGTTCAGGCCCCAGTGGGCAGCGCTGCCTGTCGCATCTACCTCTTGTTGCGGTGACTGCAGCTGCATCGCGGTTTCAGCGGGGACATCTGGGTCTCGGCAGTGTTTCCGGCCCCTCTCAGCTCGGGGAGCAGCTCCGTGCCCGGGCCAAGCGTGGCGCAGCAACCCGCACGCACAGTTGTTCCCGTCCCCGCAGAAGTGGGGGTGTTGGCAGGAGCGGCGGCTCAGCGCCGGGAAGTTATCCAGCGCCCAGGCCCAGGCCTGTTCTCGGCTCAGGCCCGGCGGCACGTGGGGCTCCGGACGTGCCCGCCAGCAAGACAGCTCTTCCAGCGTCGGCGGGTGCGGATCCATAGCTTGGGTGTCCCGAGCGAGCAAGGCGCGCCGCCCGTCTAGGAGAAGAGGCAAACGCTGGAGTCCGGCGCTGAGCGGGGCCTTTAATACTGCTCTGGCGGGTCTAGGAGGTAGGAAAAGACAATCCAAATACTTGGAGGATTTGCCTTGCAAATTGCCTCAGAGTCTGATAGGATTAAGGAGAAAATCGTGTCATTCTGGCGGGCGCCTGTTGAAATTCGAAGGATTTTGATGATTGAATCAGGCAGAGGAAGGACTGGCGGGTGGGGAGAAGGGTCCAGTTATTGACAGCTTCTACTGGATATAGAAAGACATGTTTCCGACAAGCCTAGACGAGTTACACTTACTTTATCTAATTCTCTTCCCGCATATCAGAGAGGCATTGCCTGGTAGTGGAGATGAGGCTCTGGTGAAGTTGGATCATAATCCAAGATCACAAAACAAATTCATGTGAGGGCTGGCCTGAGAACCAAGGTCCTTAAGCATGTGTCTCAGATAAGGGAATGAGCAGAGGAATAATGAAGTTGGGTAGGGAAAAGGAGAGTCTCATACCTACTTAGAATTGTAATTTTTCTATTTTTGTCTACACTAAATTACCTGAAAGGGACATTCAAAATTGCGATGATTTTCATACCCTGTAGGCAAGTGGGTTGACTTAAAGTCACATTTTCAAGTGTTTTTGCTGAACCCTTTCCTTTTTGAATGCAATTATGGGTATTCTTAGCTATTTTCCTTATTCGCTTTCCCTTCTTCCACTGCATACTAATACTATTTTACTTTAAATGTGTATTTTCCTATCAACCAGTCTTGTAATATGTGATTTATTTTTTGTTTGCGTTTATTTTCAATTCATGTAAAAACTATTAGATTGTGTGTTAATTTATTTATCATTTTGCACTCATTTGCCAATTTCTAAGATCTTTACACAGACATGTGAGCTGTTGCTTCCAAGTCTGGCATATTTGCCTCTGATGAGTCCCTGCCAGTCTTTACCTATCTGCTCTCCCCAGTGGATACTCAGATTGCTACACGGTCACCTTCACCACCTATACGAGTCCCTTGCAGACCTGTGAGAGAATTTTTCTAGGCTGTGAACCCATGAGCAGAATTGTGCCATAGAAAACATATAAACCTCATTTTACTGAGTTCTGCCAGATTGTTCTTGAGCATGAATGCAGCATTTACCTTCCAACAGTGCATGAGGGTTATTCCATGCACATATCCCTCATAAGCCCTCGGAAGGACCCAGCATTGGAACACTTACCAGGGGTGGTGTGGTTCTGAAGAGATTAGCTGTGGTGGTGGCTGCCTGATTCATTGTGTTCTGATTTCTGTCAGTGTCTCTCTTGGTATGTGTGCTTTTGAGAGCTATTCTCTGATGTTCAGTCTAAAATCTGTGGTCACCTTTCTGTTGGATTTGAAGTTATCTTTATGTGCTCAAATGCTTTATGCTTAAATAACTAAGTGTTTCTGTTGCAAAAAATAAAAACCAAAAAAAGAAATGATAGTGACCTCACATTCAGCTTCATACTTTATTTTTATATTTTATTTTTAAGATTTTATTTATTTGTAAAAGATAGAGAGCACAAGCGGGGGGCGGGCGGCAGGCAGAGGGAGAAGCAAACTCCCCTCTGAGCAGAGAGCCCGATGTGGGACTTGATCCCAGGACTCTCTGATCATGACCTGAGCCGAAGGCAGACCCTTAACTGACTGAGCCACTCAGGCATCCCAACTTCATACTTTTTTAGCTTATTGCTACCTCTTTTCTTTTTTTTTTTCCAAAATCTTTTTTTTTTGAAGATTTTATTTATTTGACAGAGAGATAGACAGAAGAGCACAAGCAGAGGGAATGGCAGAGGGAGAGGGAGAAGCAGGCTCTGCACTGAGCAGGGAGCCCGATGCAGGGCTCGATCCCAGGACCCCAGGATCATGACCTGAGCCGAAGGCAGATGCTTAACCATCTGAGCCACCCAGGCGCCCTACCTCTTTTAACAACCTTGATAGAATGAGTTTGATTTTCCCCATAAAATAGTTAAGTATTTGAAGTATTTTTTTCTATTTTCAGGGTATTTCAAGAATTTTTTTTTCAGATTTTATTTTTAAGTAATTTCTACACTGAACATGGGGCTTGAGCTTACAATCATGAGATCAAGAGTTGCATGCTCTATGGGCTGAGCCAGCCAGGCACCCCCATTTCAAGAATGTTAGTTTGCCATTGTCCATGATTTTTAGATGAGGAAAAGGTAAATATAAAAGAAAAAACAAATTCCCTTCATTATCGCACCTGAAATTTTACATTTTTCCTTTCTTATAAGCCCTTCCACCAAGAAATAAATTATTTAAATAAAGACATTTTGATCCTTTCTGGATGTGTTAATCTCATTAACACAGGGATTTTGGGGCAGGAGCCAGGAGGGCTGTTTCCCAGGACCTCCTCCCATGCTGGTGGGGTGGCTGCTGATCCCGATCATACATTCAAGCCTGACTCTATGGCTGGGGGCTAGAGAGGGCAGAGAAAATGAAGATGTAGGAACTGTTCCTTGGCTAAACTCAGAAGAATTGTTCAAGCAGAAATATATCTTACTTAAGTGGATTCCCAGATTCCTGCCTCATTGCATATCCACTCCCAGACTTGCCCAGATCTTAAGGCTGACTTTGTGAGGCTAAAATTGGCACTCCTTTGCCACTGGCCACATTGAACACTTTTTACCCCCTTGAGCAGGACCAAAGGAGAGGAGACCTCTAAGTGCCTACTGCCAGTCGGTCCCAAGCATAGCTCAGGATCAGAGCTTTGTCCCCTACCCTTCGCCCTTCTCCAGCTCAATACCTTTATTCAGAGTACTGAAGGGAAAGAGGTACTTCCTCACATATGTACCCTCCCTCTCGTCTCTTCCCTCTTAGTTCTGTCTACTATTGAGAAAGAACACAAAACATTTATGAAGGCCTATAAAAACAATATTTATTGTCTTATTAATGACTAAATGAAGAGACTTTTATAACTGAAAAGTCTCTCTAGAAGAAGAACAAAATACAAGTTCCCAGCCTGATCCCTCAGCTTTCCTAAGGCCATGGTCATGGCTCAGGGTTCAAAAGTAGCATGTATCCAGGGTGGGGGAGGACAACATCACTCTGGAGGTCCCCACCACCATAGATCTCAGGCTCCAGGGGTATGTCCAGAGTTGGATGGATCTGGCTAAGAGCCAGCCGTGGCAGGTAGCCGCCCCAGTGTTCTGCAGTGCCCTGTTCTCTGGGGGGATGACTGACTCCTGCTGGCTCGTGGATGATGACTCCTAGGCAGACAGGTCTAATTCTGGTTCCAAAGTGTTCTGGGCTCTAGATGAGGGTCTCTGTTGAGGGCAGGCCCGGCTCAGTGGCCCACACAGACTGGAAAGCAGTTCCCAGTTGAAATATAGACTGTCCCACTGGGGTTCCCCCAGCTTAGGGTAGAAAGGGAGTGGCCACGGCCCCAAATCTTTTGAGCTCAGAGACAAAGGCAGTTGGGGTTCCAGCACCACCTCTGCGGAATCCCAAGCCTGCTTCACACAGTGGCAAAAGGGCTGGTCCATGACTTCCACCTCTAGATCTGGAGAAATGGAGTGTCTGGACAGAGAGAGGAGGCAAAGGACTCAGCTTAGCGTGGAAATTTATACTGTTTGGTCTCTTGTGCAGTCCCAAATTACAGTGCATTAGGTAGGGTGGTAACACTACTTTTTGAGACAAATTGCTTCAGAAGGCTGAGTGTGGTGATGTTAAGTCAAAAGAATAATCGTATTGACCACAATTTTATGAAATTGAACTGGTATCAGTGACTAATTGGATTAGGGTTAAAAACAAGAAAGACCACAAATGGGGTTACTCATTGTGAAAAACCAGATATACTCTGTGTCCTTTATATATATGATGTCTGATGTTCTCATCACCTGAAATCAAAGCACAGGCTACGCTAGAGCTGAGATGAAAACCTGGGTCTCCAGAGTGATTTCTGTAGAGAAGATGCGGGGACCAAAGTAATTGATCAATTCTCCAGTCTTGACTCGGACTCTCAACTTCCTGCTTTGGTCCTCTACTTTTGAACTCCTAAATTATAACAACTGAGAGGAGAGAGACAAAGGAGGTTTAGGTATCAGAAAGTTACATATTTTGGGTTCCAATTCTTATTTCAACCTTTACTAAATATATGTAGTTATTACTTAAACTCTCTAAGCCAGTTTTTTTTTTAATCTGTGAAGGGAGGACAAAAAATTACTAATTTCAAAAAGCAGCTGTGAGGATTTAATAAAATAATGTAGGTAAGAAACAAAACAGGATCATCAGGGAAGAGAGGAAAAAATAAAAATTAAGGAGGGCGTGTGATGTAATGAGCACCGGATATTATATAAGATCGATGAATCACAGACCTGTACCTCTGAAACAGATAATACATTATATGTCAATTAATTGAATTAAAATAGTTAAAATGTAAAATATAGTTTAAAATAATATAGGTAAGGGGACACATGATATAATTATTATTATTTGACCAATGCTATTATGGTAGGAGTCCATGGTTCTATCATGGTATTTTTTTTAAAAGATTTATTAGAGAGAGAGAGATCGAGCATGCATGAGCGAGCACAGGGAGGGGGTAAGGGAGAGAGAAGCAGACTCTCCTGAGTGCTGAGCTCAGATGGGGCTCGATTCCCACGACCCTGAGATCATGACCTGAGCTGAAATCAAGAATCTTGTGCTTAGCCAACTGAGCTACCCAGGCGCCCCCTATTCCCTATTATGGTTCTTTATCCCCACGAAGAACAAATGGAAAACGTGGCTTTTAAGAAATGTCTCTCATATAAGTAGATTTTTACATTCTTGTGTTGGATCCACAGTAAAACTGCAGCCAGTATACCTATTCTCTGTTTAGCATGTTGCATAATCAGTTTCCTCTTCAATGTCATCGACGTTGCATCATCATTCAATTAACAGGCATATATTGAAAGCCTGCCCTTTGCCAGGTGTTGTGAAAGGAGCTACATATACAAAGACAATGAAAGCCCCATTTCACCTCTTCTGCTTGAAGCAGGTGCAGGATTTTGCAGCCCCAGAATTCGAGCCTGAAAGGGATCTGCTCACTCTGGGGAACTGCTCTCTGAAAAGCAGTGAGCAGGCAGGAACCCCATTCAGCCTCCCTGTGGACTGCTTGGCTCCACTGTTAAAGACACCGACAAGGTCTGGACACGGAGCCTGATCTCTACCCGGCCGGTTGGGGCCCAAGCCCCGGTCCTGGGCCCGAGAGCCCGAGTCAGCCCAGGGGAAGTCCCACCGTGGTCGGCCGACGGAGGCGTCCGAGGGAGGCAGGGCCCCGCAGGGGGCGGGTCGTGCACCCAGAGGGATTTCCGCAGCCAGCTCAAGCTTCCGCTGTCTCCACACCCATCCCCCCCCGCCCCCCGTCGCTCTTTCAGATCCACCCCCTCCACTGCTGGCCCTTGCTCCGCTGCCGCCCTCCGCGCTCCCGGCTCTCTTCGGGTGGGTGGGGAGCTGCGCGCAGCGCGGACCCAGGCCCGAGCCTTGCGTGCGCAGCCATTCGAGGGCCTCCGCGCGGGGCTCCTTTCCTTTCCATGCCCTTCGTTTTCTACGCATTTAAAGTTTTTTCTGAACGAAATCATCCGCTTTTGGTCAGTAATAACGTAATAGGATTTGTCTTTACGGGTTTTAGAGATTAAGAGGGAATGTTTCTCAAGGAAATTTTAACCCCTGCCCCCAAAGGAACAATCATTTCACTAATTTATTCATTCACCTGTGAAGCACGAGAGCAAAAAAACCCTCAAATAAACGGGAAAATGCAAGTCCTTTCGCATCCGCCTTTTGTCTTTCAGGTTAAGCCCTGACACATTTTTGACGATTAGCGTGCGTTTCAAATCTAAATAAGACTAATGGCTCAAGGACAGCATCATTAGCTAATGAAAAGAAACAAAAAACATTCACATTCAGAACCAGCAGGCAGCTACTAGGCATTAAAGAACAAAGTTTAAAGCTAACACAAGAATGGGGAGCACAAAGAGAGTGGATCCTAAGTGTTTTCAGCACACACGTAGCGACGTGAAGTGATGGATATGTTAATTAACATACTGTTGATTGTGGTAATCATTTCGCATTGTATACAGTATATTAAATCCTTATGTTGTACATCTCAAAAAACTTAAAGGGAAGCATAGAAGTTTGAACCAGAGAGAGAAGCTTCCTCCAGATGAAACAAGTTTCCACCTTGTTCTATCGCCCAGTACTTTACAGCAACACAATTAATTATGTTATCCCACAATGCACCCACAGCCATATCAGAATAACAATTCCAAAACCAAGAATGCGATTACCAAAAATCACAACTTTGGGGCACTTAAAAGTCTTTGGTCTATCCCACTAGAGAGAAACAGTAAAATCACAGTTTTTTAAAGTCACTTGAAATAGTTACTCCTGGTGTGGTTGACACAAATTTGTTACACATTTAGGACCTTTGTTGTTCATTTTGGTTTCAATTCTTAAGAATTATTTTATATAGAGGCGCCTGGGTGGCTCAGTTGGTTAAGCGGCTGCCCTCGGCTCAGGTCATGATCCTGGGGTCCTGGGACTGAGTCTGCATTGGGCTCCCTACTCAGTGGGGAGAGAGAGAAGCCTCCCTCTGCCTCCCCTGGCTTGTGCTCTCTCTCGCTCAAATAAATAATATCTTAAAAAAAGAATTATTTAAGTATTAAATTTTCCCAAACCAAATCTACAAATTATATTCAGAGGTGTTTAGCTTCTATTCAAGCATCCTCCACTGTTCTTTTATATTCATAAATATGGGGAGAGAGAGAGAGAGAGAGAGAGAGAGAGAGAGAGAGAGACTGACGATATTCATTTCCTTGCTTTTCTTCACTTATTTCCAGCACCAGCTTCTCCCTCGGCGGCAATCCTTCCCCTGTCTTCCAGGATTCCATAAGGGTGTTCTCCTCACTACATTTTCTTGTTGGTAAAAGACATAATTTGTGACGGAAAATTGAGATTTCTCCCTCTCCACCTGTCTTACTGATTTAGAATGAGAAAATTAGAAGGGTAAGGGCAAAGGGTTAGGAACAGGAGAAACGGGATTCCCATTCAAGAATGAAGGAACTTAACCTTGATTAATAATTAAAAGCATTTGGATAAATTGATTCTACTTTACTGGTTTCCTACCATTTGATGTGAAAAGATAAAGACTCTCTTGATCTCTCATTGCCTATTATTGTTTTGAGGTTTGTGAAAAGTTTTAGAAAATAGGGAAAATATTTAAAACCTGGCTAGAGTGGAAGGTAGTGATGATTCATAAAGTGTATTTATTATTAATCACTTTACAGATGATTGAACCTAAAATGTCTTTACTGAGATTTAAAATAGTTTTCACAGCCTAAAAAACACTCCTTATTCTCCAACATCATTAAAATCTTGGAGCGCATTCAGAAATTTCAGACTGCACTGACTGCACTCTGTCTCTGCTCTGTTGTCCTGAAGACGAGTTTTTTTTTTTTTTTTAAGATTTTATTTATTTGACAGAGAGAGAGACACAGCGAGAGAGGGAACACAAGCAGGGGAAGTGGGAGAGGGAGAAGAAGGCTTCCTGGCTGAGCAAGGAGCCCGACGCGGGGCTCGATTCCAGGACCCTGGGATCATGACCTGAGCCGAAGGCAGACGCTTAATGACTGAGCCACCCAGGTGCCCCAAGACGAGTGTTTCTGACCGATTCCCAGTAGTAACCGTGCAGAGCTTTGTTTATACTTGGATACTATCTACCTCCCTGTGCCCAACCGCCACGCTCCCAACACATTTTCATACCTCCCCTGGCAAAGACCTTTCTTTCTCTCCTTTGCGCTGGCAAGCCCGTGCTGCTGCAGTTGCCCACAGGAGGGTTTGAATGTTCATGGAAAACAGAAAAGGCTCTCTCCCCCCTTCCCTCCCAGCGGGGCCAGAAGTAAGCTAGGATTTATAGTCTAACTTGCTACTGAACGTGTGGTCAGCAGACAGCACAAGCATCACCTGGGAGCTTGTTAGAAATGCAGTATCCCAGGCTCTACCCCAGACCTACTGAATCTGAATCTCATCGGTGGCAGCTGATTTGTGTTCACATTCAAGCTGAGAAACACTCTGCAAGATCCGGGTTCTGGGCGTTTGGGAACCAGTTCCTTGTGAGAAGAGGTCTGGGGGACACAGAGGCCCAATGTGGTCATCAGATACTTGGTCACAGGCTTTGGAACACAGGTGGTACCCTTGCTGCTCAGCCCAGAATCACTGTTCCTGGGATAGGTCAGGCTGCCTCCTGCAAAGCCCTCGCCAAATGGGCCCTGTGATTCCAAGCTAGGTGAAGCCAGAGTCTCGTCTTGATAATTTCTACAAGGTAACCTCCAGCTGAAGTACCACAGTGTCTCTCTCTCTCCCCTCATCCCCCTCCTCCTCCACCTCCTCTCTCTAAATGTAAGGGCAGGGCACCTGGGCGGCTCAGTTGGTTAAGCATCTGCCTTTGGCTTAGGTCATGATCCCAGGGTCCTGGGAGCCCTGCTCAGCAAGGAGTCTGCTTCTCCCTCTGCCCTTCACCCTGCTTGTGCTCTCTCTCGCTTGTGTGCTCTCTCTCTCTCTCTCAAATAAATAAATAAAATCCTTTAAAAATATTTAAAAAAAAGAAAAAAGGAATGTGGGGACAGTTACCTTTCTGTTATTGGGAATTATTGTGGGACTGCTAGTCCATGGTACTTTATACACAAATTAAAATTGTTTGATTCTTGTTGGGCAGATGGAACTAAAGGTTGAATCTAGAGGCAAGTGGCAAGATCCTTATGAGTGTATACAATTTTTTTTTTGGTATGAATGAATATTAAATTTCCTTCAAATGGTTTTTCTGTATCTGTTGAGGTGATCATACGATTTTTTTCTTTTATTCTTTCAATGCATGGAGTTGCATTCATCAATCTATCCCTTGGATACACCTAATTTGGTCTCAGTGTATTTCTTTTTTTATACATATTGCTGTTTTCAATTTCCTAAAGGGAAAGGGAAGCTGAAGGGATTCCATAAAAATCTGCTTTCCCCCCCCTTTTCCTGCTTGTATTCTTGCTAGGACAGGCACCCCCACCTTACACATGCCTTATCATACAAATAGTGTATGTCCTCCTTGTAAGGAGAGTTATGATTTCTTTAGGGCCTTCCAGCACAATAGATACTATCTATTGTGAGCATGACTGGATGAAACCAACATGTGCGTCTTCCACATGACCAGCGCTAGACATCTTGACACCAAGACCCCCTGGCTCCAAGGAGTAAGTGATTACAGAGGACACCTGGACCCTTGTCCTTGTTCTCACTAGTTCCTGGATGCCTGAGAGGACACGTACACCAGTCCACAATCCTCAGTAAAAACCCAGACCCCAAGCAAAGGGACTGTCTCCCCTTTCCTTTCTGAGACTCCTGGACACTCTGTCTGTACCTGTGGCTCTCTCTATACCTTCAACAAACTGCTCTGGCCTCCTGCTGGCTTGAGTTTGATTTCTATCCTGTGTGAACCCAAGGGCGCTCTTGGTCCTCAGGCCCAGCCAGCCTATATCACTAATACTTTGTTAGAATATTTGAATTACTGTTCATAAAGTGAGATTTTCCAGAAGTTTTCCTTTGTTTTGCAATATCTTTTTCAGGTTTTGTATCAAAGTTATTTTGGCCTCACAAAATGAGGTGGGAATTGTTCCCTTCCTCTGCTCTCTGAAGTTTGTGCAAGTGTAGAGTTATTTCTTCCTTTAAAAAGCTGGCTTCCCAGAGGGACAATGTTGAAGGCAATCAATCCTGGTAAACAATAAGACTTAATCGGACCCCAGCCCCAGATCTTGCCAGGGTAGGGGTGGGATACATTCTGAACCATGAATGTCAACATGGCTAAATCTATAATGTGAAGAGATACCAAAAACCACAGTCTTGTAATACACTTTGTGACTTAAATAGAATCATTGCACAGTGAATTAAAATTATTTTTTTCAGTGAACTCCAGTTTTTTTCTTCTACCAACAAGAACGAGTCAGAGTGTGGGGTGCCTGGGTGGCTCAGTTGGTTAAGCATCAGCCTTTGGCTCAGGTCATGATCTTGGGGTCCTGGGATCGAGCCCCATGTCAGGCTCCCTGCTCAGGGGGAAGTCTGCTTCTCCCTCTGCCTCTGCTCCTCCCCTGCTTGTGCTCTCTTGATCTCTCTCTCTATCAAATAAATAAATAAAATCTTAAAAAAAGAGAATGAGTCACAATGTAATTTTACTGATATAAAGAAACAAACTCAAATTTATCATAAAACATTGAAAGTATTGTACCTGGAAATTTTATATAATTTAATATTTACTGTTTTCCTGAATAATTTGTGTTTTTAACATAATCATAATATTAGAAAGTAATGGTTTTTAAAACCAAGCCCCATAAACCTCTTTCCAATCATCTTTGCTTTATCCTAGGTGCCAAATATTTTCGTCCTCTATGTATGCCAGGATATGAAAACACTGACCAGTGCTGTGTGAGATTATAGTACAACTTAGTTACAAACTGTATGTATATTCCATATTTTTCAAAGCTACTCCTATAATTGTAACTTATCTGACTTAGGAAAATAAATCTTTGATAGTTTAAAGCCTCATCCATTTCCATTTTTATGAAAAAATGGCATCTCTGCAAGGATGAATGGATGCTTACAATTCAGTAACGCTTTCTGTGGTCACTGCACTATTACTGAGTGCAAACTATTATGTCACTTTAGACAGCAGAGACATTTAAAAAAACTGGAATTCATAATTTTAAGAGACCTTACTGCTGGCCAGAAGTCCCAGTTAACATTTAACTTTCCTACCACACCTCTTGTGGTTCCAGGTGCTGAGATATTCAGCACTACAAGAAATGTTTGAATAATCAAGACAAATTTGAAACATTTCCTCTGAACTCAGATAAAGTCAGAAGGAACGTGTGAGTCCTAACTGGGCCATAGTTCCACCAGAACATTTCCTCCCTCTTTCTCATTCCTCTTGCTTGGTTCCATATTTACCCTCTCTAGCACATCTTCTGCCTACCCTTTGGCAGGTGACTCCTCTTCTCAATGCAATTTCTTCTTCTCCTTCTCCTCCTCTTCCTCCTCTTCTTATTTTTTAAAGATTTTATTTATTTATTTGAGAGGGAGGGAGGGAGAGAGAGAGAGAGTGCGCCCGAGAGCACTTGCTCAAGGGAGCACAGGAGCAGGGGGAGGAGCTGAGGGAGAAGCAGACTCCTCACTGAGGAGGGGGCCAGATTCTAGGACTCCATCCCAGGACCGGGAGATCTGGACCCAATCTGAAGGCAGACACTTCAACGACTGAGCCACCCAGGTGCCCCCCAGTGCAATTTCTTCTTAACAACCAAAGAAGTCAATAACATAAACAAGCATTAATAGGCTGAATTTCAAAAGGAAATTCCCACCACAGCACAGATACTATTTGCTCACAGCTAGGGGTCCAGGGATGAGGTTATGAGGCACCCCAGGAATGGGATCAGTCAGAGATCTGAGCCTTACCACCACCAAGGATAAATGTCTGGAGGTCTTCATTCCCCTGGGACTGAAAGTGGAAGAGCCCCAGAACAGGCAGTTAATCTAGTGAGTCAGGCAGAAAAAGGTGCTGGAGTCACGGGGGAGTGAAATGGTACAATTGTCCCTTTTGGAGGCAGGTTTCCTGTTGTCCTTAAGCTCTGGAGTAACATCTTAAAAAAAAAAAAAAGCCTTCCCCCCCAATAGCGCCCTTCTATGGAGAATTAGCCCAGCCCTTCACTTTGGAATCCCCAGCCCTCCCTGCCCCTCCTGCAACCCCTAGTCGACTTCTTCCCTCCAATCCTCACACTGTGTCCCCTGCTGGCCAGAAGCCACATCATCCCATAAAGATGGGATTGGAAAACTCTGGTAGGCAAAAGAGGTAGAGAAATGGAGAGGACAGTTTAGAGGGTCTTTTGGAAAACTAGCAAAATTTGCTCTATACTTGTGAAAGCACTTTATTCACTGCTAACCGTAATATTTCTGTAGCGTGTCCAGTGAATGTTAGCACTGAAGGGATACAATTATTTCTGTATATTTTCCACTCAAGCCACTCAGGCAAGGAATTTCTCTTTCTAAGCTCATATACATATTATCTTTATTTGTATCTGACAACTTCTGTTAACAAGTCAAAAACAAATGTTCACCATCACTTGTCTACTATTTATTTGTCAATCAACTGAGGGTCAGAAATAAAAAATTCAGTTCTCTATTCATGAATATTTATATCCATTCCTACACACATACTTACACATCATATACCAGGCAGTGGGCTATGTAGTGGAAACAATGGAGGACAATATAGATATGGTTCTATCAACCACCATCCCTTGTAATTCATCTGACTCTGGAGAGGGACCAGGATGCTTTCTTAATGTGTTTTTTCTGTCAGCTCCATTGGTAGCAGAAGATGATGTTCCACAGATTCTCGGTATACATTACACCACTTGGCTCATCATTCATTACCCTATTCTTTGAGCACCAAATCAAGTCCTGGAAGGAACCTAGGCATACATGAGGAACTGGAGTAAGATTAGGTTGTTAGGGCTGTAGTTCAAGCGATTATGAACTTACCTGTGGCAGCTTATTGTCTTCCATCGAGCAGGTAGAAGAGTAAGCTGAGAAGCAAGAGCAAGTTGAGAGCTGGGGTCAGCACTGGTTACTCAACCCTGGTCATCCTGACAGGTCGGCAGGGAGGGGAGGCTAACTTAAGCCCAGTTAAGTTGGATGGGGCTGGAGTGGGGGAAACAATAAGGGACTGGGATTGTTTTGGCTCCCAGGCTGTCTCCAATCTTAGATAGCTTGAGAACAGAGGGAGAGAAGTTAATCTTGCAGGGGGGTTGGAGGGGCTTCTGGGAGAACTAGCATAGAAAGCAGTGGCAGAGAAAGAAAAAGGAGGTTGGGGAGCATTTACATAGGAAGTAATGAGACTTGGGAATCATTATATTTCCCTAGAGTGGTGGTTCTTAACCCTTGCTGGAGCTACAGTCATCTGAGGAAGCTTCTAGGAACACTGATGCCCAAGCACCATGCTTACAGATTCAGTCATTGGGTGGTGTGAAGCCCGAGCACTGGTGTTGTCTTCAAAGCTCCGCAGGTGGTTCTAACATGTAGCCAGAGTTGAGGACAAACAGCATCACCATAACTGGAGTTCATTCAAAATACAGAGCCCTTAACCCCAGATCTGCTGAATTACAATCTGCATTTTAATGAGAAGTGATTTGTATCTCCACTAAGTTTGATAAACACTGGGCAAAAGGAAAAAGGTCTGCAGGCAAATGGGAACTAGCTAGAGATGGGGCTGGGCGTGCTTCCCCCTCAGGTGTAGCCTGTCTTCCCTTTATCATGAATGGCTGACCCCTCTAAGCTCCTCCTTCATCATCTTTTCTCTTATTGTTCCTCTTCCTTATTCTTTGAACCATTTACTGTCACCTTGCTCTGTTTACAGTCATCCCTTCTGATCCCCTTGAATTCAGATGAGGGATACACCAGCACTGGGATGTGATCTGTCCTTTGGTGCCCACACCCACCCAGGAGAGAAGGTCCCTATGGCTGTCATTAGGGCTACGTTGTTCTGTGTGTGGGTCTCCCTGATGCCCTCCCAGCCCAGAACTGTGCTATCATAAATCTGTCATCCTCAGCCTCCACTCAGTGGTGTGACTGGCCTATTGTCTGCGTGTCCCTCAGTATCCACCATCTGCCGTCTATCACCTAAGCTTCTAGTCGCTGCCATTTTGTGGGGTCTACACTGCCTTCTCTGATTCCTTCTGTTTTCTAAATTCTTGGGTTTAAGAAATATCTTTTAGTATTTCACCTCAGTACACCATCATAATATGTGAGCTCTTATAGAAGACATCATGAGCATTCAGCATGGTCTTTCTGATGCTCAAGTCAACTTTATGGGGTCCTGTTGTTACTTGTCTCGCTCTCCAACTAGACTAAGAGTGTAAGGAGGCTGGGAGCCAGGCCTCACCCTGTCATTTTTGTGTGTGCCCAGCATTCAGCAAAGAGCCTGGCACAAAGTAGACCCTCAATGTCTGTTAATGAAATTAGACTGTGTTTAATGGACAGAGTTAGTTGTTTAATGAACAGAACTAGTCTATTAAACATAGAAACAAAGGCATGATCAACCTATATGCTAAATGGAGGAAAACTGTATTTGTTTCCACCAGTGTTTCTGAAAACAGAGGCTCAGGAATTGACTATAAGAATTACAAAGAAATTCCATGGTATATTTGATTTACAGAGTCCAAATTATCCTTTCACCACACGAACACACTAAAACACTTTTTTTTTTTGGTATTTATTCTTCATTGGTGGCTAGTTGTTACCTTAAAGAATAGCAATGGAAGTTAAAAAAAAAAGAATAGCAATGGAAGCAATAGATATTAATTGAGTGCTTTCTTTGTATGAGGCACTTTGGAAAGCACTTTATCTGTCGTACCATTATTAACTTTCTGAGGCAGGTACTCTTAGTGGCCTCACTTTGCAGGTGAAAAACCTAAGGTTTTAGAGGTGATATTGACACAAAGTTAATAAATGTTGGGACCCATATTTGCACCCAGAGAGTTTGAATCTTAGAGCCAATGATCTTGTACTTTATTTGCTTACTTGGACATACAAAATAATCTTTCCCCATAGATTGGGATGTTCAAAAGTAGAAAATGAAAATAGGGAGATGTAAACTTATTTTGGAGGGATTAGTGTTTTTCCCACTCGCCTCTCTCTTTCCACTGCCACCCTTCTGGCATAAGGCTCCTTGGAGATGTGCCCCAGATCTAACTAGTACTGTGAACTGAACCTCGCCCATAAAACCAGACAATTCCTACCCAAAAGAGAGGCCATAAGAAGTAGACACCATAAACATTCTAGAGCAGACTTTCCATGATGGATGGAAGCTATAATAGCCCCTGAAGAACCCTTCTTTACAAGATCCTCTATTGAAGTTTGTCTAACTCCACTTCTGCTCCAACCCATACTACAATCAATTCAACTTGACATCACCCAGCATGGTCCAATGTCCCCCTCAATTCTATCAATTCTGTTATTTTGAATCAAGGTCACAAAAGATTAATGCCAGCACCCACCATTCTGCCCTTTATTGATTTCTGACACCCTCAGAGTTCTGGAGCAAACCTCACCTTATCTCTTAGCCCAGACGCACTGCTTCTTTAGGCCTGGAGACTGAAGACTGGAGACTGAGGCACACCCACGTGTTTCCTGTAGAAAACAGGCTTGGAATTCTGCAGGGGGCTGGAGATAGCCCCTCGAGTGTTATTAGCCTGGTTCCAGGAACATTTGGGGCCATGGTTGCTGCCTTACCAGCCCAAGCTGGGTGACCCCTTTCATCACAGCCCTGAATTGTCCTTGGACTTGGCTGGACAGTTTCTGTGGCCTGTCATGCTGGAACAGCTCAGGATGTGGATGTTTGTTCACGGAAAACTGTGAACGCCGCCCAGTGTCCCGAGCGCCAGCCTGCAGCCTTCAGCCCACGGTTCCAAAGGCCATGGGGGAGAGGCTTGACTCCACAGAGGATATGAGGGACTGATGCCTTGGAAAGCTTCCAGGAGGCCGAGGCCAGTGCCTGTGGGGAATGCCTGCTCTCTTCCCCACAGGACTTTCCCTGAGGCCCCCACTACGAGGAGTGTGGCTGGCGAGGGAGTGCTCCTGGCCACAGCTCTCCAGTCCGGGTGCCAACAGCACATTCGGGTTGTGCCAGCCCTGGTGATTGCCAGGGAGGAAAGAGAGTGAGGAAAGGAGCAGACCTTGAGACTTGAAGCAAGGCGGTGGGGCGTAACTGTGCTGCCTGAGCCTTCAATGGGGCCCAGGAAGGGTGGGGACTTCGCTCAGGACTTGCAAGGAGAAACCATGCCTTGGATAGTTTGCTGAAGAAAGAGAGAAGAAGTAGCTTATTTGCCTGGCTCCCTGAAGCTTCTGTTTTTCATTGGTCCCATTTTACCTTTAGGGGAGCTGACTCTTACATTTTGGGTTGCTTTATCCTGGCTACCAGGCTTTTCAGGATGTTAGAGCCCATACTTGGTGGGCCAGTGTTTCACCCAAGACCCAAAGCGGCATGGCAACCAGGAAGGGGAAAAGTGTGGTAGCTGGGGGTATCTAAGAAGATGCGTAAGTCTGTGTCTTAAAACTTTACCCCTTTTCCCACTTAGATCCATTCATATCTTCCCAATATATGCAGCTCCGAAAACACAATATGGGGCTTCCCTTTTCTTCCTTGGGAACAAAAATATTCTCACTCTTTGCCCTGTAAGAAGTTCAGGTCCAACCAGCTACAGATTCTTTTTCAAGGCAGGTAATCATGATCTCCTGGAAGAAGAAGGCAAGAGTGAAAACGGGTCACATTCTCCACCTCCTGGCTGGTCTCAAGGCAGTCCAACAGCTCTTCCGTGCTGCCACCAGGTGGAGCCATTGCACACTCTTATTTTTTCAGAAGGCGACTATTCAGCAAATACTCATTTCGTGATGTCTTAATAGGAGCCACTGAAACATTTTAAGCAGAAGAAGGGCATGCTCAAAATCAAATAAAAAACCATGGTGACATTTCTAAGGAGGATGGATTGAAGGAGGCCATAGCAGAAATAAGGAAAATTGTTAGGGATTTATTGAAATAGTCTAGGTGATAGGTTATTGCAGATTTGAATTTGGGCCATAGTATTGGGGGTAGAGAAGAGGCCACAGGAGTATATGGCACATAAAATAGTTAGGCCTTGGTGATGAACTGATATAACTTTATATCTACCATCTTAATATTTGTTTTCTATTTGGCCCATAGATTTAGTTCCATTTCTCCTTCTTTTTTTATCGTTTGGAATATCCAGACATTTTTATACTTCCACTGTTTTCTTCTATTGACCTATTGGTCATACATCATTTTACTATTCTTTTAGTGATTACATAAGGGATAAAAATATTCAAACTAGACTTATTTAATCTAATAGATATTATTGATTTTACAGTTTTCCCTTTTTTGGTTAGCATCAATATCTTGATCATCTATGGGTTTAATTCTATTATCTTTGTTTTCCCACTTAATTATGGACTTGCCTTGTTACATATCGTTTCATTGCATACAGAAAACATGAAACAAAGATAGGTGAAGCCTTCATCTGATGTGATCTTCCACCAGAGAGGGCAGATAGGATGAGGGCTTATCAGGGTTTGAGGAAAGTTGAGGCCGGGTTGCAGTCTGTCTTTGCTGCACTTTCACAGGGGGCCATTCTGTCCTTTTCATTGAGGGACATGCTGATCTCTATCATCAGCCCCAAAAGACTGAGGAGATCCTGCTGTGTTCTTCAGAAGTTCTCATCCCAGCTCTAGAGCCTCCTACTCTATGCCGTTCCCGTCAGGTCTCTGAAGGGAGAGAGCGGCCATGGGCTCGAGACTGGCCTTCCCCGCTCATGGTCTCGTTTCCTGAAAGGGATAAAACACTCTGCCTTCCAGAAGCTTTCTGGATAGCCCCTCAGCCTCTCATATAGCCCCAGAACTTAGCAAATGTCACATAGGGAGAAAAGGTTTACTTTTCTTCAAAAGGTTTATTTGAGGTTTATCAAGTTTTCCATTTGCCATTTTAGTCCTTCTATTTTCCTGCAGAACTGGCCTGGGTCAAGGTCAAGCCTGTTGTCTCCACTGAGCATTGATAAATTCCTTGTGGGGTGTGTGTGTGTGTGTGTGGGGTGGGGGGGCAGTGGCTGATACTGTTAGCACATCTCCGAACAGTTCTCTTTTCCCTGGAATCCTAGCTCATCTGGTTTTCTTTGAGTTGACAGCTCTCCAAGTCCCTTTTCCTGTGTGCCCTTTGTTACTCAGCTGTTCTGACACTGGTCACCTGACCGCTTCTTCCTATTTCCTGTTATTCTCTGAAGAGCATATGTGAAGTCTTGGCTTGTGACCACCATTCAGAGACTGGTTTAAAGCATGTTTCACTGGAAATTCCCAAGTGAAACTTCAGTAAAAGGACAACATTTTTGAAAGTCAGAGGGGGAGATCCACTCGTGACTTGTTGCCTGGGAGTTCATTTGTCTCCGGGATCCATCTTCTGAGTCCTCACCTGCACCTGGTGGTAGTCTTCCAGTCACTTGCCGTGGTATTTACTGAGCGCATACTAGGTGCCAGGCCCAGTCCTAGGTGCTGGGCATGTAGAATTTAACAATTCAGGATCTCCCTGCCCACGTGGAGCTCATATTTTCTGGCAGGAGAGAAAGAACAATAAACAAATACATGTATCAGATAATGTCAGGAAAAGTAAGAAGGAATATAAAAACGTGACTAGGATGGAGAGTAAGAAGACAGAGGGGTGGTGATTTAAGATAGAGGAGTCAGGAAAAACCTCTCTGGGAATGTGACATTCGAGCAGAGATCAGAACTATGGGAGACTATGAATCCTGTGTGTGTCTAGGAAGAGAATGTCTGGACAAATAGGCCAATCAACATCAGAGTGAACTTGGCTCACCCTAAGAAAAGCAAGCAGGTCATTTTGGCCAGACTGAAGGGAATAAGGCAAAGAGTGAAAGGAGATAAAGATGAAGAAATAAGCGAGAGCCAGATATTCTCTACCTTATGGATGTGATAAGGAGTTTGGGTTTATTCAAAATGTTATAAGAAAGCCATCGAAGCAATGGTGAGATAAGATCTAACTTATGCTTTCTATCTGAAGATCTGACCACAGAGGAGTGAAAAAGGAATCAGGGAGTATGGGTGGAGAACTGTTGCTATCACGTAGGTGGACAAGGATGGTTTCTTTGGTCTAGATGGTAGCAGCGGGAGTGGTGAAGTGTGGTGGATTTGAAATAAATTTTGAAGGTAGAGTGAATGGAAATTTCTGATGAAGTAGATGTGGGGTATGAAAAAGGATCAAAAAAAAAGATCTCATATTTTGATTCTGAACACCTAGGTGAATCCTTGGGCCATTTACTGAAATGAGTAAGGCTGGAGGGAGAGCTGACCAGGGTGAGGGGTTCACCAAACACAGGTAGCTGGAGACATGAGACGGGAGTTCAGGGGAGAGGTTGGGGGTAAAGATGTGGGTTTGAGATTCTTCAGTATCTAGATGTATGTAAAGCCCCAGTTCTGAGTGAGACCATCTAAGGGGAGGGAAGTATATTGACAAGAAGGTTGAGGACTGAGCCTTGAGATGTTGGAAGAAGAAGGGGGTATCTGAACAAGATCAAGTTCAGGGGAATGGTAGGGGTGACCACTTAATCAATGTGGGTTGAAACCACAATGAAAAGAAGGTAGAAATGTAAGTAGAGACAGCACTATTTAGAAGGTTTGTGGCAAGGGAAAGCCGAGAAAAGAAGCAGTGGTTGGAGGGGGATGAGGGGCCTAAGGAGGGATATTTGTCTGCTTATGATGAGAGGAATTGCAGCATGGTTCTGGTTTCAGAGCTCAGGACTGGCTGGACAGAGCTTGCCCCTTGTACCTGGCGGGGGCACTCAGAGGAGACTTTTGCCTGAGAACTTCGCTTGGCCAGAAGGGATGGAGCCCCTTGGCTGGGACAGCATAAACAACACTGCTGGGCATACTGGGCTTAACAGATCTCTCTTTTGTCCTGAAGTTTCAGAGTGAATTGTTTTCTAAAAGAGTTTATTTTTAAGTAATCTCTACACCCAATGTGGGGCTTAAACCCATAACACCAAGATCAAGAGTCGCGTGCTCCACCAACTGAGCCAGCCATGCACCCCTCATAGTAAACTTCTCATTGCGGGGCCTTCAGCACCCCCATATGTGTTATCTCCCAGTTATTGGTGAAATTGGGGTCTAAGCTGATGCATGGTTTTGAGGTCTATGGACTATGACAGGACAGTGGGGCTGTGTGCTGGGTGAGTACAAGAACAAGAACAAAGGGCACATCCATGTGTGTCTTTCTCAAGAGAGGATAATAAGGGAGGACCTACTGGTGTTATTCCCTCCATCTCTTTCCCTTCTCTGCCTTGTTTTTGAAGAAAATGTAGAAGCAGGCCCTCCATACCCTCATCACACACGAAAAGTAAGTTAATGTGGACTGACCTCATCTGAGGTCATAAGAATCCCATCAGAGAGTATGATTAAAGCATCTGTATGAGAATAGACTATCCCAGTTATCTTGTGTCATTGTGGAAATTGTGTTAAACTAAAATCACGATGAGACCTTGATTGAGTGTGTTCTCTTTGCGCCTAAGTTTCGTCACCTATAAAATGACAGTTGGGGCAGGACAAGACAATAGCTAAAGTTCCATTTGCTTAACAGTTCCTAGCTCTATGATGCGTAGATTTTGAAGTTGTAGTGTGAATAGAGCTGGGGTTCTCAACCTTAGCTGCACCGTAGCATTATCCAGAGGAGCTTTAAAAGTTCCTGCAGCTGGGCTGCAAGCATCACATCCTCTGTTCATAAAGCCCCCAGCTGACTGCAGCGTGAGGCGCTGAGACTAAGAAGTGCGGCTGGAGAGCCTGACTTCTCCCAGTGTGTTCATGAGCCAACACAGGCATCCCTTGGCTGCTAATTAGATGCACCGACCTACTGAGTTAGAATTTACATTTTAACAAGATTCCCAGGTGATTCACCAGAAGGGGGAAAGTTGGTTGGGGAGGCTGTTTTAGAGCTGACATCTACTGGAGATATGAAATTTGGAGTTCCCTAAAATGAGTTTTATTTTTTATTATTATTTTTTTAAAGATTTGATTCATTTATTTGACAGAGAGAGAGACACAGTGAGAAACGGAACACAAGCAGGGGGAGTGGGAGAGGGAGAGGCAGGCGTCCTGCCAAGCAGGGAGCCTGATGCGGGTCTCCAGGGAGCATGATGTGGGTCTCGATCCCAGGAGCCTGGGATCATGACCAGGGCCGAAGGCAGATGCTTAACGACTGAGCCACCCAGGCGCCCCTAAAATGAGTTTTAAAATCTAATTGCAATACCAGGTTGTCTTGGTCGTAAGTCAAATTTGTGAAGAACCAGCTTGTGAACCTTGAGAACACTGTCTAAGGGAATGACCGTGCACTTCTCAAGAATAGAGAATACAAGAAACATGCTAAACGTACTCCCTTTACTAGAAAAGAAAAAAAAATTGCCTGACTTATGTAAACATATGCCAAGATTTAGCTTTAGGCAATGCAGATTTTCTTGTCAGTTTAATATCTGGTATTAAAAAGCACCAGAATTAGAAATAATTCAAGTGTTCCCTAGTGGGGGAATGGTTAAATAATTACATCCACTCAATGGATTTTCTTTTCTTTTTTTTTATTTTTTTTAAAGATTTTTATTTATTTATTGAGAGAGAGAGTGATAGAGAGAGAGCATGAGAGGGGGAGAGTCAGAGGGAGAAGCAGACTCCCTGCTGAGCAGGGAGCCCAATGCGGGACTCGATCCCGGGACTCCAGGATCATGACCTGAGCTGAAGTTAGTCGCTTAACCAACTGAGCCACCCAGGCACCCTCAATGGATTTTCAAACAGATACAATGAGGTTTTGGATACATGAAAAAAGGCTCATGTCAATATTTAGGAAAAAAAAAGCTAGGTACGCACTCGTATACAATCTGATGACAACTGTACAACAAACAACAAAAAGACAAGCCCAGGGGCACCTGGCTGGCTCAATCAGGAGACCATGCAACTCTTGATCTCAGGGTTATGAATTTGGGGCCCACACTGGGTGTAGGGATTACTTAAAAAAAAGTCTTAAACAAAATAAAAACAAAACAAAACAAAACCAAGCCCAAACTATGAGAGAAGATTGGAAAGATTTGCATCTAAGTGTTAATAGTGACTGTCCATAGTCATAGACATCTTTCTATTATTTTCAAAATGTTTTTATAATAAACATATTATTTTCTAATTTAATCTATCCCTCCAGACAACCCAGAATTTGTACATTAGAAAAGCTCTTCTGTCTTCATGAACTGTCCACAGCATACCAACTCTAACATTTTAATTTCCTGCCACTATCCTCAAGTTTCATGGAAACCTGGTAGAGGGTAACACAGTTGTGCTGCCTGACGGCTCCCTGGTAATGTTTACGGTGTGTGTGTGTGTGTGTGTGTGTGTGTGTGTGTGTGTGTGCGCGCGCCTCTACGAGACCGTGTCACACTTTGCATTCTCTGCAGATCAAATTCCACTTCAGTGGTGCATAGCAATGG
Source organism: Callorhinus ursinus (assembly GCF_003265705.2). Lineage (NCBI taxonomy): Eukaryota > Metazoa > Chordata > Mammalia > Carnivora > Otariidae > Callorhinus > Callorhinus ursinus. The sequence goes on from NW_027397065.1 coordinate 59,430,015, forward strand.
GTGTCTTGGGGTATGTGATTCTCCCTGAGGTAGGCGCGGTAATTACTGCTCAAGTGAACAGGCATAATTGCTGTTGAGGAAATATGATTAAAAACCAAATCTCCCAAGCTAGCCAAGGGGTTCGGGACAGCACCCCTACTTCCCATGTGCCACTTGGACAGGCGGATCATTTTGACCCAAAGGCAATCAAGTCCTTGCTGGCTCAAGAGAAACTTCTCCCCTCCCTTAACTACAGAGAAGAATCTAAATTGAAGTTCTTGCCCAGAATAAGGGTTATTAGCAGAGATAAATTTTATCTGATTGACTCATCTGTACGGCAGGGCAAACATCTAATTACCAAACATCTCTTCTTATTGCCCCGTGAAGGGCATTCCTGTCCTCTGAGGTCCCAGGCCCTTACCGTTCTCTTTAGTTCAGGATGACATTTATATCTCATTTTCCTGACTGTCTTTGGAATCTCCCAAGTCTATGTGGATTCCCCCTATGTACGCTGTTGAATTTGATCTCCTGTTGATCTGCCTCATGTCTATTTGATTCTTAGCTGGGCTGGAAGGACCTTTGAGCGGACAGGAATTCTTGTGCTCCCTGATGCTAGAAAACCTCTCCACAAAAATAGGAGAGAAAGAAAAACAGTTTTATTACTGAATAAGCATTAAACCAGAATTCAGTGAGCACCACTAGCAATCCGAGGGATTGCAAAGACAGAAGGAAATCTGTCCTTTTATATAGTCAAGAGGATAGAGCCCGTTACATGTTGTCTGGATAATAACTAGTCCTCAAGTAAGAGGAGTTAGCCCCATCTGTCACACACAGTCCATCCTAAATTCACCTGGTAATCAGGATAACCATCTGTGTTAGCTCAAGGGCTTTATCCAAAGGAGGCACCTGGGTGGCTCAGTCGTTAAGCATCTGTCTTGGCTCAGGTCATGATCCCAGGGTCCTGGGATCGAGCCCCGCATCAAGCTGCGAATTGGTCTCCCTGCTCAGTGGGAAGTCTGCTTCTCCCTCTGCCTCTGCCCCTCCCCTGCTTGTGCTCTCTTGCTCTCTCTCTGTCAAATAAATAAAATCTTACTAAAAAAAAACAAAAAACGAAAACAAAAGTAGAAACAAGCTTCTCCTGTCTTCCTGACAGGAGTTTTACAATTTAATGCAAGGCACCACCGAAGTTGGCTCCTCCTTCCCCAGAGACTGTGGCTCATGTTTAAAGAGATGTCCCAAAGCAAGCTTTGGGAGTTGGGATCTGGCCTGGGCCAGACGTAGGGACCTGGAATTCCCTGAGGGAATTTGCTCCTTTTGACTTGTGGAGTTAGTATGGCCTTAAATGTCCACTCTAGATCTAGGGGAGGCAAATTGCAAGATTTCTGTTCCTCCGTCAGAGCTGGAGCCTAAAAGGAGACACATGCACATTCCAATGGGGCTGTGGAAGCTGTTGGTCAGCAGCATGCCTAAAATCAATTAAAAACATGCAGACCCAGAGGGTTTTCTGTATAATGCAGTCCTTAACATGGCCTTAGGAGTTAATGGCCTTTACGGTGTAAGAGGCCTTACCTCAATTCAGAAACACCTATTGCTGCTTCTGATGGAAACTGAAACCATCAAAGTCCATGAGAAGAAAAAACCATGGTTTTTGTGGAGAGGCCTCCCCGCTCTGGTTATATCTCTGAGCCCAGTCCTCCACATTTCCCATGTGAGTCACCAGGAGCTGCTAATTTCTTATCCACTCGAGCCCCAGCTGCACCCCCTTCTCTAAAGTTGTATTGATTCCATCTGTCCAGCACCCGTCCCCCAAATCCTTCCGTCCCTGCGGACGTAAACGCACTTGGCTCCCACTGCGCATGCGCGCTTGCCTGAGGCACTCCAAAATATCTTCCGGAAGTTTAGGATTGTTGGGCCACGGCACAGTGGCTGAGCACCATTTTGACCTGGTAACGGGTCCTGCTCAGACGTTGTGCCCTGTTCCGCTTACCAGCCTCTGTTTTGTTCCTGAATCGAAGCCCCTGTTTCATACCAGATCAGCATCTTGCCCAACCCAGCCTCTTTGCCTGAATGACTACATTTATAATCTCCTTAGGACTCTACTTGCTCTAAAACCTAGGCTCCCACTTTACAGTTACTCTTTTGCCCTTGAACCACCATGCAGAGTTCGGGCTCCGTTCCCTGGTGCTGAGAGCCCCGATTCTCCTCCCGGGTCCTCTGCAGAGGCCTCTTTCCCAATCCTCTTCTCATCCTCAGGCCTTTAGGACACAGCCATGCTTCAGGCTTGTGTCCCCAGTGAGTGTGTCTCGATGCCTCCTGGACATTGCATCTCTTGGATTGGATCTGGACTCCCAAACCCTAGGCACTCAGCATCCACTTCACCCTGAAGAGTTGTTCTAGCCTGTCAGGAATCCACTTCTCCTTCTGCCAGCCTATGTCTTTTCCATTCCATTGACCCTTCTATCTATCCCTTCCTGGTGTGGACACTGATTGAGCTTGGCAGTGGCAATAGAGGTGTTGTGTTAAAGGTTAATGGTCTATTTCAGGAAGAAATGTAACCCTAAAACCCTGGTTGAAACTTGGGTAGTACCTTCCTTGAGAATCAATATGATAATTAGTGTTCTAAATTACTAACGATTGTACTTTTTTTTTTTTTAAAAGATTTTATTTATTTGACAGAGAGAGACACAGCGAGAGAGGGAACACAAGCAGGGGGAGTGGGAGAGGGAGAAGCAGGCTCCCTGCTGAGCAGGGAGCTGGACATGGGGCTCGATCCCAGGACCTCAGGATCTGACTTGAGCCAAAGGCAGACACTTAACGGACTGAGCCACTCAAGCGCTGCAAGAATCTGTGTTTTAAAAATTTCTGATGTAGCAAGTTCACTAATTTGAAACCATGGGACACCTGGCTGGCTCAGTCGGTTAAGTGTCTACCTTCGACTTGGGTCATGATCCCGGGGTCCGGGATCAAGCTCCACATCGGGCTCCCTGCTCAGCTGGGAGTCTGCTTCTCTCTCTCCTTCTGCCCCTCCTCCTGCTTGTTCTTGGCTCTCTCTCTCTCTCTTTCTCTCAATCTCTCTCTTGCAAATAAATGAAATCTTTAAAAAAAATTTGAAACTACAAATCTAGATAGAACCATTGTTAACATTTGGCAGAGTCCACTATGTTACCTGTTTGCAGATAATTTTATTTATTTATTTTTATAAAAATTTGGGATAATATTATGTATTACTCATGACAGAACCCAAACGCTAATTACCTTGAGCAAAAAGAGTTTATTAACTCATAACTGAGAAGTCCAAGGCTGACTTACGTCAAGAATACTCAAGCCAGGGTGTCTGATGCCTTTACCACCTTTACCTTTATTTGGAAGTTAAGGCCCTTCTCTACTTTAACAACTCCTGGAAGAAAAGTTCCAGGAATTGTCCTCATGAGCCTGCCTTTCATGTTGTGCCAAGGGATTCAGGTACTTAGATTTGATCAGATTCACTTCTTTGACCTACACGGGTTGAAGTCAGCACCACTTAAAACACGTGCAATTGTTTCTCTATGAGAAGGGGAAGTTCTATTAGCAGAAGGAGGGGAAGGACATTTGCTGGTCAGAGGAAACCCACAGATAATGCAACACACACTGCACAGATGGATCTGCTTCCCACTATTTTCACTTAATATAGTATACTCATCACATTTCATGTCATCAAGTATTCTTTGAAAATCTATTATTTTATTGCCATATAATGTTCTACTTTATATGGACACTGTATTAGTTATCTATTGCTGTGTTACAAATTACCTCAAAATTTAGCAGCTCAAAACAAAACAAAACAAAATATATATATTTTCTCACAGTCTCTGAAGGTCCGTAATCTCAGAGTGGCTCAGTTAGGTAGTTCTGGCCCAGGGTCTGTCATGAGGTTGCATTCTAGCTGTCCACTGGAGCTAGTCTTTGAAGACTTGACTGGGGCTGGAAGATCCTCTTCCAAGCTCACTCCCATGGCTGTTGGCTAGGGGCTTTGTTTCCTCATCAAGTGGACCTCTCCACAGGGCTGATGATAACATGGCTTCCCCCAAGTGAGAGATCCATGAAAGAAGACTAAAAGATGGTGGGGCGGTGGTGGTGGTGGTGGTGGTGGGGGGGATGGGGGGTTTTGGGGGGGAGGGGGAGGGACTATGGGGAGAGAGAAAAGAAGGTTGCAATTTTATTTTTTATAACTTAATCTTGGACATGAAATATTATCACATTTGCTTTATTCTGTTGGTTCACACAGACCCACCCTGGGGCAATGTGAAGGGGCTACACAAAGCTGTGACTACCAGGAGGTGGAGATCATTGGGGGCCATCTTAGAGGCTGCCAACCACAGACACCATTTTTTGTTGTGTGATAATTAGGTTGGTTCCAGTTTGTCAAGAGTTAAACTAATCTATAATGAGCATCTAGTATAGCAAGCATTATGTTTAAAATTGGGAAAATATTTTATTTTTTTTTAAGGAATTAAGAGCAATTGTTGAGAACCCTGATGATCAACACAAACAAAATTATATGTTGGCCAAAAGAGGAGACTCTCTATTCTAAAGAGAACTTGTGAATCTGTTGAGCTTACACAATGCAAATGGCAGGTATATAAGTGTCTCACTCTGTGGTAAAGCCTCTGGGCCACGATCCTATCCTCTCAGCACACCTCTGATTTCAGGGGCAGCTGTGATGGGCAGGTGTGACTCATTTTTGACTCTGGCCTTATATCTTTCCATATTCTACCCAGGCTTTTTCCTATGCCCCAGAGCTTGTCTGGCTCCTGCTGAGTGCAGCTCAGAAGTGCTAAAGAGTTAAGTGCCCTGGGACAACCCTTGGGGAATCCTATCATAGTATTTATTCCACCCTCTATCTTTCAGGAGAACCACTGAAGGGAAAATTCTGCCCACTACGCTACTCAGAAGTCCCAGCAGAACTGAGCATCCATGGTCTATGGCAGGGACCTCAATAACACACCTTTACGTGAACTCCTCCACCTTTCCTATCTCACCAAGCCTGCTTACTCCTGCTTCCTGGGATAACCTCTCCAATAAACTCCTGCACCAAGTGCTTCACTCCGGGTCTGATTTCAAGGGAATACTAAATAAATCAGCATTGGTTTAGAATTATATAGCAATCATCTTGTTGAATTGAACTGTGGAGTCCCAGAAAAGACTCAGGATTCTTTGCTATCCTATGAAGTACATACAGCATGGTATATATATACATACACCCTGTCTTACTGTGCTTTTTGGGTTAAAGAAACATCATTTCCTTATTTCCTTTACTAAACACATTACAACAAGCTACATTAATAGATGCTAATAGAAACCACTGCTTCCCAGATAGTTTTCTAAGCTATACATTTCAAACTATCGCAATAGTTTCTCCTCCAGAAAAAAGGGAGTAGTTAAGATCCACCATCTGTGGCATCTTCTCTCCTGGGAAATCAAGGCTTCTAACTCCTTTGGCAGGTCAAGGCCAGTAAGGAATGGGATGTCTCCATTTAAGCAGGAAGGGCTTCCACTGACTGCACCATCGCTGGCCGAGATGTGGAACACACCAAAGCTACTGTTCAGTACAATTTCTAACCTCGTGATGTGTCAATCCTAATAAAGTACAAAAAACAGTTTGAAGTCCTGTGAGTTGGCCATCGACCAACCTCCAGCACTTTATGCAGAATCCCATTGCTGGGGATGTGGCTTCAAGTCAAATCTAAATTACCCTGGGTTTATGGGAGGAAGAGAGGTAAGGCATTTGCTCCATCAGTGTCCTTTGTCCTTTCTGTACACATTTTTACAAGTTATGTGTATGCCTTACTTTATGTAATAGAAATATAAATGAAAAAGTTCTGAGCAAATCATATCACTGTTTAAAATGACTATACTTGGGGCGCCTGGGTGGCTCAGTCATTAAGCGTCTGCCTTGTGGCTCAGGTCATGATCCCAGGGTCCTGGGATCAAGCCCCACATCAGGCTCTCTGCTCGGTGGGAAGCCTGCTTCTCCCTCTCCCACTCCCCCTGCTTGTGTTCCCTCTCTCACTGTCTCTCTCTCTCTGTCAAATAAATAAATAAAATCTTCAAAAAAAAATGACTATACTTAACTCGAAACTCATCAAGTTATGTACGTACAGCTTTTTGTATGTAAATTTTTTGAAAATAAAATCACTATAAAAATGGAGGAGGAAGGTGTTTATTTACTCCTGAGGAGATGGAATAGCATTAGATTTAGATTTTATTCTCATTAAAATTTTCAACATTTGAAAAGGGTGCTAGCCAGTCTTTGGTCCAGCTGTCCCATAAAATATTTGTGTCAGAACTTAACTGAAAACACATTCCCGAGGGACTTGGCAGAACTATATCTAGAAACTTGCTGTGACTCTGTATGTATTAAAAAGTTAAGATGAATGTATAAGAAAACACTGATATTTAAACACCGAATATTTTAGTGAAGTAAAAAATACTTCTATCATGTAAGGACCCAGTCTGATTTATGTTTGGATTTTTCATGTATTAGATTTTCTGCTGAATCACAAATTATCTGTATTACTAAAATGAATTGACATAATTTTAGCTGAAGCAAAACAAAACAAAACAACCAAAAAACCCCACCAAACAAAAAACCTTGGGAGTCTAGTAAATATTTGTCCCATTAGGGTAGGCAAATGAATATAAGAGTTTTTTTTTTTTTTTTTTGAAAAAATTTTTTTTTTAGAGTCACCATGACTAATTTATACTTTCAATTACATATATAAATACATTTGGCATATTTTTCCTTGCAAAAATACAATTAACTTGAACATATGGGACACTTGTACCACAGCATGGACTAAAAAATTCAAATGGATGTCATTGGAATACCAAGAAATGGCATGTTTGTTTAAGCATAGTAAAATTCAACATAATCGCTTTAGCCTAAATTATATTCTAAATTTATATATATATATTTTATTGAAGTATAGTTGACATTGAAAAACAAACTCTTTTTTTTAAAGATTTTATTTATTTATTCATGAGAGACAGAGAGAGAGAGAGAGAGAGAGAGAGGTAGAGGGAGAAGCAGGCTCCCAGGGAGCAGGGAGCCCGATGCGGGACTCGATCCCAGGACCCTGGGGTCATGACCTGAGCCGAAGGCAGACGCTTAACCATCTGAGCCACCCAAACACAATCTTAAAGACACTTCTCAGGCTCCATTGCCACTGGAGTGGAGAGTGGACATCCTGAGGGTAGATTCTGGATCTTAGAGGTTTGAGACTCTGGGGGCCGAGGAAAGGACACGGGACAAAAAAGGCAATCTGACAGACCAATAGGATCTGGTAAAAGAGGTTGCAGCATTATGATTAGGAGACCTGTGTGAAGAGGGTGACATTTCTGTCCACACACTGGTCCATAAGGGTGCCTTCAAGTCGGATCAGAGGTTTTTATTAAAATTTTATACCAAATTACTAACTTTCGATATGTTGATCTTCCAATTCATGCAATACTCAAATTTTCTAAGCCGTTTTTGCTGTTTCTTCATTTCTGGGCACCTTTTCACAAGCATAGGGAGAAAGGGCATGAATACCTCACAGCGCCCCCCCCCCCCAACACAGGCATATTTACTCTTGATAAACCACTGATACCAAACTCAAGTGGGTACAGGTGACCTGCATTTGGTCAAGTCTCTGAAGCTGAGTTTCCTCCTTTGTAAGTGTGAGAGAAAATACCTGCCTCGTCTTTTTTATAGGATGTTGTGAGAATTAAATGTGTTAATAAGTTTTTGTTTGTTTGTTTTTCAACAGATATTTTTCAAAAGCTTATCTTGTGTCCACCCTCCTCCAAACTTTGGAGTTCTCAATGAATGTGATAGACAAGGACCCTGATATCAGGGCACTGACCGTGTATAGTGCATCAGTGGTTTCCAATCTTTTATAAAACATTTTTTAGTTATTTTATTTTTTAATTATTTATTTTTAAAAATAATCTCTCTCTCTCTTTTAAAGACTTATTTATTTTAGAGAGAGAGAGACAGCACAAGTGGGTGGGGCAGAGAGAAAGAGAGAGAGTGGGGGAGGGGCAGAGGGAGAGAGGGAGAGAGAATCTCAAGCAGACTCCACGCTGAATCTGGACCCTGATGTGGGGCTTGATCCCGGGACCCTGAGATCATGACTTGAGCCAAAACCAGTTGTCTGATGCTTAACTGACTGCACCACCCTTATAAAACATTTTTTTAAATTGGGTAACCCTTTGTTGATGGGATGACTTATTTGTAGTAATCTTACCTGGAAATCACCATGTAAAATAAGTAAAAAGGAAATAACAGCAGAAGCTAAAGTTCTGCTTGCTTATCCCAGCCCCAGTTTCCCAGGGAACTTTGGGACTACTATTTGAGAACTACCTCAGTCAATTTCTTCACACATACAAGAGATACAGATTGGGAACACGATGACTCCCAAATTTGCAAATTCTCTGTGTAGATAGATGCTGCTGGTGTCCACCCAAACCCACTGTGCTGGCTGGAGAACCAGCCTATCTGCAGGGAGGGTTGGCCATTCACAGCTCATAGCTGACCCCTGATCCAGAACTTTGTCCAGGTCCCACAGAGCGCTCTGAAGCTGGAAAAGCACCAGAGAGTTTCTCTATATTGAGTCAAAGGAAGGAGGTGTCCCTTAGCATCTCTGGACAAAAAGGTTCCCCAAAGCCAAGGACAAAGTATTTGCAAATACAGGTATTTGCAAGACAGGATAGGACTCTTGTGGGACTGAATGATACATGAGTTGCAAAGCATTTGAAAAATTTACCATTTCTGTTAAAAACACTTTCAGTCTAATACTTTTACAGTTTTTTGGTTGCTGTTATATTTTAGTTCCATGGGCAAGGCAGAAACTTATAGAAAGATAATAATTTCATCTTTCGGGCACCTGGGTGGCTCAGTCGTTAAGCGTCTGCCTTCGGCTCAGGTCGTGATCAAGGGGTCCTGGGATCGAGCCCCACATCGGGCTCCCTGCTCAGCGGGAAGCCTGCTTCTCCCTCTCTCACTCCCCCTGCTTGTGTTCACTCTCTCACTGTGTCTCTCTCTGTCAAATAAATAAATAAAAATCTTTAAAAAAATAATTTCATCTTTCATGAGTCATTTATTTTAAAATAATTTCAATGAAGACTGCCTGTCGGTGGGCTTTTGTCTGAAATGAATGTTATTCGTGTTGCAGCAGAAACTGTGGTGATGTCTTGGGTCACCTGTGCCTTCTCAGCCCTGGAGGCTAGGGAACATGATGCGCGTAGTAGGCAAGGGGGGTCTGCAACACAGTATTAGCTGAAGCTGGGAATCCCTCTTGACCTGGTCTTTCTGAGCTATCTCGGGGAGAAAGTGTGAGTGTGTGATGTGTATGTGAGTGTGTGTGTATTTGAGAGTGTGTCTGTGTGTATAGGTGTATGTAAGTGAATGTGTGTCTGTGTGAGTGTGCGCAAGTATATAGAAAGAGCTGGAACCACCAAAATCCAGGGGGTACTGTGGCGTCCTCCAGCCTCAAGGGGTTTCTCTGGTGGTGCAGAGGGTTGTTTCTTCGGACAAGAAGTAAGCATCCTGGGTGTGTGTGTGTGTCTGTGTGTGTCACAGGAGGGGATTTGTGGAGGAGGTGACCACATAAGCTAGCAAAGTACGTGCCGTGCTCTTGGGAAGACTTTGGCCTCTGAGACAGCTTTCATCCCTAAGTTGTTACCTACGTATTTTCCTGAATTATATCATGTTGAAGAAAATTCTACGCATTTGTGTAAATATTTATGTGCATCCTTATTGGTTAGGGCCCGATCATAAAACACACTTTCACAGTTTTATTCGATTGAGAATTTATTTGAATGTTTCCTGACAATGCAAGTGGCATTGCAATTTGAGATGGAACTACAGCATTTAGGAGGAGATTTCTCATCCCCTCTTGCGGGGCTCTCCCCCGGGGCTCAGAGAAGTACCGGCAAACCCTCCCGGGAGCTGCCTTCAGATCAGCTGCTGCAGAACAAGGGCCATCGGTGCTCGGTGGCGACGGGACCCCAGGCACTCCCAAATTCATAGGGACTTTGTGAAAAGGGCTGAGTGAACAGAGTTCAATGGGGAGTGTTTATAAAGGCGGGGGCATGAGAAAAGGAACCGAATTGAGTGAGAACGGTAGCCTGAGGAGACACTGCTTGATGGCCCTTGTAGACTTCAGCAGAGGAATGTGGCTGCTACCTGGTCCACAGAAGCTCTGATCTCTGCCTCTTCCCTCCCTCCATACCCTGCCAATGTTCTCCGCTGGTGGAGACTGACCTGCACCTGAAGGCGAGGAACCCCGGGTGGTGCAGACCCGGAGCAGGGTGGAGGAGGGTGCGGAGAGGTGGAGAGGAGGCGAGGGGCAGATGGGGAATGTCCATGACAGCACCGGCGATGTGCCAGGCTCTGTGCAAGGTGCTGCAGCACACGGTGGGCGAGCCACGGCCCCTTTCTAGAAGAACACAAGTCAGTAACTCTGGGGAAGTGTGATAAAGACAAAAGCTAGCTTAGAATCATGGTCTAGATAGTGGCTGTCTTAGGACAGAGCAAATGACAGCTCAAAATCAGTCTTGAAATTAGAATCCTTACATATAATATGGCTTTTATACAACAAGGGCCTTTGAGCCAAACACCTGATGTTGATATGCAACATGTTTTTGTCTCTTTCTCCGACACGACCCTGTCATGGAAATGTAGGCCTTGACCCTTAGCTATTTGGCAACCTGGTCTCCTTGTCAGTATAAGCTGTTTTGCTAATAGCATTAAAAAGTGTCTGCTGGGCGCCTGGGTGGCTCAGGGGGTTGAGTGACTGATTCTTGATTTTGGCTCAGGTCGTGCTCTCAAGGTCGTAGGATGGAGCCCCGTGTCTGGCTCTGCGCTGGGCGTGGAGCCTGCTTAAGATTCTCTCTCCCTCTCTCTCTCCCTCTGCCTCTGTCCCTACCTCCCCAACCCCTATGGCTCGCTCTGTCTCTAAAAAACATAAAAATAAATAAGTAAAAGGTGTCTGCAGTAACCCATTAAGAAGGAGGAGGGATGCACCCGACTCCCACACCGTGTGCCAAACCAGCTCACAATGTCCTGCATCTCCGAGGAGGGACAATTGACAACTGTAGGAAACATGATGAAACGTGCAAAAAGATAGTACATGATGTGTACATGACATTACTTAACTTAGGAAACCTGTCACAGCTCTACGTGGCGACAGGGTAAACGTGTGCATGGGTCTACGTGCGTGGATGATTTTAAATACTGAAAACAGGCAAAATACGTGGATTGTACAGATCCACTCTGGCATAAGATTATTCCTTCTCCTCTCAGTCTGTCTCTGTTATGATGAGAGTAGATGTGGAGGTGGGTGCATGTGTCAACCTAAACTGGGAGTGGCTGGGCTCCCGTCGCCAGAGTGCCGATGGCCCTTGTTCTGCAGCAGCCGATCTGAAGGCAGTTCCCGGACAGCCGGAGGGTTTGCTGGTGCTTCTCTGAGCCCGGGGAAGAGCCCCGCAAGAGGGGACAAGAAATCTCCTCCTAAATGCTGTAGTTCCATCTCAAATTGAAATGCCACTTGGATTGTCAGGAAACATTCAAATAAATTCTCAATCAAATAAAACTGTGAAAAGAATCGTTTTTGGTCAGAAAACACGTGTTGATCTTTCTAAAGGCCAGCAAACGTGGGTAAACCTCTGATTTATCTGAAGTTAGACTCCATGGTTTTGACTTGATTTTTCTAAGAATTTGAAATGAAATCATTTCATTGAGATAGAAAGGAAGTGGTTAATTGACCCCCTCTCAGAATCCAGTCTTCAAGGGAAAGGGAAAGGAGGATCCAACGCATATATTGGCAATAGTCCCCCCTGTCTGAGTCTCTGGGAAGGTGGAGAGGTTTTAACGGACCCCGTTGGCTCCCTTGGCAAAGCAAAACCCGACAGAGATGGTGTTTACAAGTTCCTTTCTGAAAAGTAATACAAAAAGATCAGAAAGGTCTGTTTTGAACACTGACTTGGTTTTCAGAAGCTGCTGTGTTTTCATTCACCTAAGACGCTTTTTAAAAAAATTTTTATTATGTTATGTTAATCACCATACATTACATCATTAGTTTTTGATGTAGTGTTCCATGATTCATTGTTTGCGTATAACACCCAGTGCTCCATTCAATACGTGCCCTCTTTAATACCCATCACCAGGCTAACCCATCCCCCCACCCCCTCCCCTCTAGAACCCTCAGTTTGTTACTCAGAGTCCATAGTCTCTCATGGTTCGTCTCCCCCTCCGATTTCCCCCTCATTTTCCCCTTCCTACTATCTTCTTTTTTTTTTAACATATAATGCATTATTTGTTTCAGAGGTACAGGTCTGTGATTCAGTAGTCTTACACAATTCACAGCACTCACCATAGCACATACCCTCCCCAATGTCTATCACCCAGCCACCCCATCCCTCCGACCCCCCACCACTCCAGCAACCCTCAGTTTGTTTCTTGAGATTAAGAATTCCTCATATCAGTGAGAAAATATGATACATGTCTTTCTCTGATTGACTTATTTCCCTCAGCATAATACCCTCTATGATACAGCCATGAAAAAAAAAACAACGAAGTCTTGCCATTTGCAACGACGTGGATGGAACTAGAGGGTATTATGCTGAGCGAAATAAGTCATCTAAGACGCTTTTTAGAGATGCACTATGGGGGTGAACCAGAGAAAGTTCCTCTGGCGGGTATGTAAGGGGGAAGGGGCCCCATGGTTAGCAAACAACACGACATACATGTTGTTAAACCAGTAAGCATATGCAGGGCTATGAAGGGCTGCTTTCACCGCCGGCTGCTGGGCTGCTTGGGGCGGCTGCTTGGGGCGAGGAGAGCTGGCTCTCCTCCTTGTCACTGGGGACGGGAGAAGGAGGCACACCATGTACCTGAGGAAACGGTTCATGAACGGTCTGTACTTTGTCTTGGGAGATTCCTTAGCGAGTAAGCAGAGTCAGCATGTTGACCGTTTAAGGCTCGCTGATTTTCTTTTCATGACTGTGTGACTGGTCCATTTTTTTTTTTTTTTTAAATCAGAGGTTTAAAGTACCAGTATTATTAATGGAAAAACTGGATGGAAGGATGTGGTTTGGAATAAACGCCAAAACACAGCTTCCTTCTCTTTTCCCCTTTGAATTGTGTTAACCCATTTAGCTATGGAGAGTCGGAAAAGAGCCGGTGGAAAGGTAGCTGGGGCTGCCAGCGAGGGAGGAGGGCGGGGAGCCTGCCTCTGGGCCCCAGCAGGGGGAGCCGGGGAAGGAGGCGGGCAAGGAGGAGAAGCAGGGCCTTGTTTCGTCCCGCCCGTGGATTGTTTTTTCGTTTTTGTTTTTGTTTTTTGCTCGGTTGTCCCACCGCTAGGAGAGGGGAATGAACAGCCTCCTCCCTTTCCTGGTTATCTGCTTTTGTAGGGGCCACACATACCACTGTACGATGTCGGTGTGTTCCTTGGGCAAGTTACTTAATTTTCTGGTTCCCCATCTGTAAAAAGGAAATGATCATAGTCCTTAAGCATCCTGAAGATTCCTTGAGATAATCCACTGAAAGCGCTTAGAACTCTGTCTAGCAACAGCAGGTTCCCAGCGAAGGCTGAAAAAAATCACTGCTCCTACTGCTGATAACCTCTTTGGATTTCCCCCAGGCCCTTTGATCACGGACTTGGGGTAAGGGAGGCTATGAGTGTAAGCAGCTAACTGGGAAGTGGAGAAAAAGAATTTGTCAACAGAATCCTCCTCTTTCTGGAAATTCCTGGAGATGGTAAGGTCAGTGGCAATGGTTGATTAGGAGACCATCTAATAAGCATTGAAGACCCAATGATAAGGGGCCCCTTCAATCTGTTGACTGTACCACACAGACATAGTAGTTAGGCCTGCAGATCTGCAGTGGGACATAGGTAAGAAAGAAATTATTCGGGGCACCTGGGTGGCTCAGTTGGTTAAGCGTCTGCCTTCAGCTGGGGTCATGATCCCACGGTCCTGGGATCAAGACCCATGTCAGGCCTCCTGCTCAGGTGGAGGCCTGCTTCTCCCTCTCCCTCTGCCTCTCCACCTGCTTATGTGCTCTCTCTCTCTCATTCTCTCTCTGTCAAATAAATAAAATCTTTTTTTTTTTTTTAAAGAAAGAAATTACTCCTCCAGAAGCCGAGAGGAGCAGTGAACGTAATGAATGGGAGTAAAAGGTGTGGGAACACCTCTAGAAGGTGAGGATTAGCACCAAAAATCTTAACTTGCAGAGAAAACTCACCCTGACTTGGCCTGAGGCTGTGGAACTGACTTCACTTCCCCCAGGAGGCTTGAGAACTTGAGCGGAGTATAAGTGGTCAAAGTAGCAGGACTTGGTAGGGAGAGTTTTGAGATAGAAAGGGCTACGGCCACAGATGAGGCAGAGAAATCCTTGCTATCGCTTCCACCATCAACAGACAGTATTTACTAAATCTCTGGACAGTTTTTATCTCATAAGCAATATACCCCTGGATTTTGAAACCAGACTCTTCACATGAAATAATCTTAGTTGTATAGTGTTCTTATTGTAATTATTCCAATTATAGCAAAAACTTTCATTTCTAAGTCAGTGACTGAGTGGATATGCATGATGAATCCATTTGCACTGAGGAGAAATGCATACGAGAAATAGGGCAAAGCTTACAATGTTGAGGTCTTCGTCCCCCAACATGGAATTCACCTTCAGCCCCGGTGGCATAGAACGAGCAATGTGTTCATTAAACCACATACATTCAGTTCCCGAGCACTCAAGGAAACCGCCTTTCCCAGTGCTTTGGGACTGTACGATTAGTTGTGGCCAACAGAACATTAGCAGAAGTGACACAAGCCACTAACATCAGCAGATCTTCAATTCTCTCCTCCTTTTCAGGAGGAGAGCCATTGTTGGAAGGGAGCCTGTATCCCAAGTCAAAGCTTAGAAGAAATCCACCCGGGAAAGCCACCTAACCAGCATCAGACTGCAAAATGCACTAGAAATAAAACAGCTTGGGACACCTGGGTGGCTCAGTGGTTAAGCATCTGCCTTCAGCTCAGGTCATGATCCCAGGGTCCTGGGATCGAGTCCCGCATCAGGCTCCCTGCTCGGCGGGAAGCCTGCTTCTCCCTCTCCCACTCCCCCTGCTTGTGTTCCCTCCCTCACTGTGTCTCTCTCTGTCAAATAAATAAATAAAATATTCTTTAAAAAAGAAATAAAACTCCTGTATTAAGTCACTGAAGTTTTAGGGTTGTTTGTTATGGAAGCTAGTAGCATTAATGACCCTGACTAGGACAGCCTCAGACAGCAAAAGTGACCAATGTGGAAATCTTTTATTTTTTATTTTATTTTTAAATTTTTAAAAAATATTTTATTTATTCATTTGAGAGACAGAGAGACAGAGAGAGCACAAGCAGGGGGAGAGGCAGAGGGAGAGGGAGGGTAGGCTCCCCTCTGAGCAGGGAGCCCGATGTGGGGCTCCATCCCAAGACCCTGGGATCATGACCTGAGCCGAAGGCAGGCCCTTAACCGTCTGAGCCACTCAGACATCCCCCAATGTGGAAATCTTATTATTAAAACAGCCATGGCATTTCACAGCCATAATGATTTGTTTTGCCTTAAGAGTTTCCCGTTAAAGTACAAATATATTATGTGATCAAAGGCATGATGACATTTGCTGAAGTCAGAGACGCATGGAAATGCATAGATTTAATCATTTACTCAGTATTGAACAAGTGTCTACTGTGTGCTTGGCAATGGGCTAGATGCCAGAGGTACTGGCAGTTTTCCTGACTGGTAGTTTATGAAGGGCTTGTCTACTAGGATAGAGATGTTATTTATTATTATTATTATTATTATTTTACATAATCTGTACAGCCAATGTGGGGCCCGACGACCCCGAGATCAAGAGTTGCATATTGTACTGATGGAACCAGCCAGGTGCTCTTAGGATGGAGATGTTTTAGATCTAAATGAGAAACTTCCACTTTCTGGCATGCCTCCTCCCTAGTTTTTACTCCTCAGTCACACCCAGGAAAGACAAGGAAAGAATGCCAAACTATGAACCTCTGGGCTTGCCCTTTGTAGCCATGTAAGTGGAGACAAGTCCCTGGTGAGAGGCCCTGGGCTGGGAGTGGGGAAGAACAGGGAACCTTATGTACCCAAGAAGGTAGGGAGAGGACTCTTGACTCATTTATGGTAAGATAGGAGCCAGGACGACTTAAAGGGAGCTTGGGATTCCTTGGAGTTGGGACCTGTTAGAAGGTCTTGATGTCTAACAATGTTCATTCTATATTCAAACAAAAGCAGCATGATTTCAATCCCACCTATCAGTAGATGTCCTTTGGAATTCTTCCAGCTGTCTCAGTATGATGGAGATTCTGAATAATGGAGGTGAGTGGCTGAAGCAGAATTTAGAAATATTACATGAGCAAATTCCATATGTATAGAAAGATAGAAAATCACCTTGGTATAGACATTTGTTTCACTTTTATGAATGAGATCACTGGAGTGGCCTCCTCATGACTGTCAAAGATGAGAGTAGAATGCACTTATATCCTAGGAACGGGATCTGAACTTTTGATATGACAAAGAGAGCCCCTTTCTTGCCTGGAACTCGCAGAGTTCTGGAGAAGGGGAGACCGATTGCACAAAGAGATCAGGCCTTCTTACAAGAAAGGAATGGGACTGACCAACACTGGCTCCATGTGAGGTGCGCGAGGGAAACCTGAACGAGAATCTGTTGGACTCCATGGACCCCAAGGCAGACCTTGCCGGGAGGACAGAGGATTCTAGGCTCAGTGCAGGGGTCTAAGGGTTTTGTGTCAGGGCTGGTTTCAGGACAGTGTGTATTGAAGGCAGGAACCCCTCTAGATGACATATATTGGTAGGGTTTCAAGCTCTTGCAGAACAAACTTGCTGGGCACCAGAGGCTGGAAAAGAAAGAAAAAAAAGAAAGAAAAGAAAAAAGAGAGAAAAGAAAGTTCTCATCGGATTTTTATTCAGAATAGTTTGCAGGAGGTTGTATGGGATGTACATACTGTAAAGTAGTACAGGATTGCGGCTGTGGTGAAACAGACAGTTTGATGGGCAGCCTTTACATAAACGGATACGCGGTGTGTCTGCAGGATCACGGTCATGCTTTACAGCGGTGGTAATGATACCCCATCCCCGGAGCCGAGCGCAGCTGATCAGGACGATCACAGACCACAGATGTGCCGCTCGCCATCTTCGCTGACATGCTGGGCACCTCACCATTCCTGCTTGTCATTCTCTGTCACCAACTGACTGTGGTGATAGAGACACTGCGGTTACCCGCCCTTCAACGATGCCAAGAAGCAGGAATGAAAAGGGCGCTTTCTGGGCCCCAGGGTCTCGGGGTGTGTCCTGCGGTGGGGTGGAGGGAGTGTGGGGCTTTCACAATTCACTTCTCCCTCCACACAGCACAACCTACGAAGCAATCATACCTGGATTTTCCCAGGAAATAAACAACTGTTATTTCCTTAAAGTCTTCCTTAATTCTCTGGAACTAGAAGCGGCCACCAAGTAGGTAGGGCCTGGCATAGGAGCTGCTTTCTTTTCTACTCCCCTCCTCAATATAAAAATATAGATCTATTTTTCTGTGGCTCTTCCTCTCCAAGAAAGATAGATTATTACTCCAACTGTGTCTTTACCCACCCCAGTGAGTAGAAGATTGGAGAATATCAAGTGGGCCAGCTTCTCAGGGCCTCAGCCCAAATACACCAGAGTTCATCTCTTCAAATACCAGGTACCATCCATGTTGTCTCAAATACCTGAACTTCTACCCGGGAGAACATTCCTCTGCTGTTTAAGCCCAATGTCACCCTTATTAGAAAACAACAAAGTTCCCCAAATGGTCTTCCGATTTCCCTAAACTTACCAGATCTCTGTTCATAACCATCGACCCCAATCTAAACAGGAAGCAAACAGAGTACAGTTGCTGATATTACACAATAGTGAACTTAAAGTTTTGTAAGAAAAACAAAACATGTACAGATCTGACCTAATGATGTACATACATACTATGTGTTATAGGGTTTCATTCTTTACATTGTGGTTTTTTATATGTACCTAATTTGATTCTCTAACTTCTCCATAACATGCTTATTATTAGTGTCTAAGGATTATACATTACCCTTAATTTGTCACAAAATATAATGCTTGTATATCACAATGGACACTATGGTTACCCGCCCTTCTGGTAGCCACTTCATAATTCATTTGTATTTGCAGCTCCTCATGGAGTTTTTAGAATAGGGTTTCTCACCTGGGAGCTATTTTGCCCCCACTCCAGGGATTATTGGCAATATTTGGAGACATTTTCAGTTGCTGCAATTGGGATGGAGGTGCTTCTGGCAACTTGTGGGTTGATCCCAGGAATGCTTCTAAACGTGTGACGATGCACAGGACAGTCCCTCACATCAAAGAATTATCTGTCACAAAATGTCACTAACGCACAGAGAAGTTAACTCCATGGCTGGATCTAGCAGTGAGGCGCATGGTTCAAGCCTAGCTGAAAAATCACAGTCCCATGTCCTTGCAAGACTTAAGGGTTCTGGGTGAACACATGACCATTAATGATCAATGAACCGGAAGAAAACATTTTCTGAGGGTTTCTGGTAAAGAGAAGCTTCCACACTCTTTTGAGAAGGATTTTGAAATTGACTCTCGATTGTTCACTTTCCAGCCAAGATGGAGCCAAGATGGAGTAGCAGGAACACTTTTACTTTCCTGCTGGAAATTATTAAAAAACAGGAAAAAATATATATGAAACAAGGATTTTAAGATATTGGACATCAGATTGTGCAGGACAGTAATTCCTGAGAAAGGAGAACAGCTGAGAGAAACAGAGTATCAGTGAGCTATGGAACAACTCCAAGTAACCTAATTATATGTTACTGGATTAACTGGGGTGGGAAGGGAGATCAAAAAATAAATGATCGCTGAAATTTTTCCAAATTTGATTTAAAAAAAACAGAAACTCAAGATCTAAGAATCTCAGTAAGCTGTGAGCACCAGAAAAAAGAAAAGGGAGAGAATATATCACTACAGTGAAAGTAATTTATGTCAGTAGTGGAAATCTGTAAATTATTTTTCCTTAAAAGAGGTCCAGATGAAGTTTTGAAGAGCTTGTTTTAAATAAATTGCTTTTCTCCTCTAAGCCAGTACTGCAATGAGAATAGTTTGATTTCTGTTTTAGCAGAACTCAAAACTAGCTTGGATATTGAATAGGTCTCGTTGTTCTGCTAATGGATTATTCATCTTGGTCACATGTTGGGGCCAGACCAGTCTTGGGATGAGGACACACCCAGCACGTTGGCAAAGACGGCAAGCAGCATGTCTGTGATCGTCCTGATCAGCTGGGCTCGGCTCCGGCGATCATCTATCTTTATAACCGATATAAATATGACTGTGATCATGGTGACATACTGTGTATCAGTTTATGACAATTGCCCAATTAGACTATGAACATTATACATGTAGACTGACAGAGACTTGGAAAGGACTTTGAAAGGCTAAGATTACTCTTCCGGGAGAATCTAAGTGATAATTACCAACTAGAGCATGGTGGTCACTGGGAACTGGTGGGACGGGCTAGGACTGTTGCTGGGAGGTTGGTGCACCTGCTCAAAGTTCAAATGGCCTTCAAGGACGTGGTGCTTACAGAAACAGAAAGGAAAATATCCTCTACTTCTGCTTCTGCAGGAGAGAAGGCCCCGCCTAGACAAAACTGAGTTCTGCTAGCTTAGCCTCCTTATTCAGTGAAGGTTCAGTGATTATGGAGTATGTGATTGAGTAAAAACTGTCAATTAAAAGCACCAGAATCTTACTCTTCACAAAAAAAAAACAAAAAACAAAAAACAAACCAAAAACAACTTAATTGTAATTTTTAGACACATACCTATGGAGCTAACAAATATTAATATTTTGTCATATTTCCTGTAGATCCTTTTTTTTAAAGATTTTATTTATTTATTTGAGAGAGAGCATGCACGAGAGAGCACAGGAGTGTGGGGTGGGGAGGGACAGAGGGAGAAGCAGACTCTCCGCTGAGCAGAGAGTCCAATGCGGGACTCGATCTCAGGACCCTGGCATCATGACCGCAGCGGATGGCAGACCCTTAACTGACTGAGCCACCCAGGCGCCCAATCCTTCTTTTTGTCTATAGAAATTAATCACACCTATAATTAGTCACATCCAACCATGATTTTGAAGTTCTCTCACTTTGAAATTAGAGATTGTAATTTTATTTCTATAATGGTTACTCTTAGGTTAACAAAATCCTCCGAAGAGTCAAAACAATGACTTTAGAATTCTTTAGAACAAAGAATTTAGAACAAAACCTTCCCACCTTCCATTTTTTTGTTTAATATTTTAATTTTACCTCATTTAAATCCCCCTCTTCAGTCATCATTCTTGTTTCAAAGAGCCAATGAGTATTTACCTGAATACTT
Organism: Callorhinus ursinus; assembly: GCF_003265705.2. Taxonomy (NCBI): domain Eukaryota; kingdom Metazoa; phylum Chordata; class Mammalia; order Carnivora; family Otariidae; genus Callorhinus; species Callorhinus ursinus. Next base: position 59,450,466 of record NW_027397065.1, read on the forward strand.
ACCTGACTCTTTGATCCCTACTCTTTCTGTTTCAGTTCCTTTTCCCAAAGTACATCCTTCAGGGGTCCCTTCAAGAACTATTTGAAAAAGTATGCCAGTCATTGTGTATGGCACACATACTCAGACTTTCTTTATTCAATTTTCTTCCTCCACTTGGATGGTAATGTAGCTGACATGTTTCCTCAGCACGCTCTCTATTTTGTGGACTTAGTTTTTTTTCTGTTGAGAAGTCTACTTTAGTCTGATTATTACTTTGTAGATTATCTGTCTTTTTGTTCTGATTACTGTTAAGGTCTATCTCGTTATCAACCATGTTCTGCAGTTTTACTCAGACGAGTCTAGGTGTGGATTCATTTTTACTTATTTAATTTAGTTTCATTGTGATTCTTCAATCTGAAAATGTAAGTCTTTCATTGATTCTGGAAAATTCTCATTGAATATTGCATCCCCCCCATCCCCCAGCCATTTGATTCCTTTTCTGTAGGCCTTGTCCTAACTCCTCTGTCTCTGTAGTTAATTTTGTATACTTCATGGCGAATACGGATTCTTTTTTTTAAAATTTTTTATTGTGGGCGCCTGGGTGGCTCAGTTGGTTAAGCGACTGCCTTCGGCTCAGGTCATGATCCTGGAGTCCCGGGATCGAGTCCCACATCGGGCTCCCTGCTCAGCAGGGAGTCTGCTTCTCCCTCTGACCCTCTTCCCTCTTGTGCTCTCTATCTCTCATTCTCTCTCAAATAAATAAATAAAATCTTTAAAAAAATAATTTTTTATTGTTATGTTAATAACCATACATTGCATCATTAGTTCTTGATGTAGTGTTCCATGATTCATTGTTTGTGCATAACACCCAGTGCTCCATGCAGAATGTGCCCTCTTTAATACCCATCACCAGGCTAACTCATCCCCCCACCCTCCTCCCCTCTAGAACCCTCAGTTTGTTTTTCAGAGTCCATCATCTCTCATGGTTTGTCTCCCCCTCCGACTTACTCCCCTTCATTCTTCCCCTCCTGCTATCTTCTTCTTTTTCTTTTTTCTTAACATATGTTGCATTATTTGTTTCAGAAGTACAGGTCTGTGATTCAAAAGTCTTGCACAATTCACAGCGCTCATGATAGCACATACCCTACCCCATGTCTATCACCCAGCCACCCCATCCCTCCCACCCCCACCACTCCAGCAACACTCAGTTTGTTTCCTGAGATTAAGAATTCCTCAAATCAGTGAGGTCATATGATACATGTCTTTCTCTGACTTATTTCACTCAGCATAACACCCTCCATCCACGTCATTGCAAATGGCAAGATCTCATTCCTTTTGATGGCTGCATAATATTCCACTGTGTATATATACCACATCTTCTTTATCCATTCATCTGTCAATGGACATCTTGGCTCTTTCCAGTTTGGCTATTGTGGACATTGCTGCTATAAACATTGGGGTGCACATACCCCTTCGGATCCCTACATTTGTATCTTTGTGGTAAATACCCAGTAGTGCAATTGCTCGATCGTATGGTAGCTCTATTTTCAACTGTTTGAGGAACCTCCATACTGTTTTCCAGAGTGGCTGCACCAGCTTGCATTCCCACCAACAGTGTAGGAGGGTTCCCCTTTCTCCACATCCCCGCCAACATCTGTCGTTTTCTGACTTGTTAATTTTAGCCATTCTGACTGGTGTGAGGTGGTATCTCATTGAGGTTTTGATTTGGATTTCCCTGATGCCGAGCGATGTTGAGCACTTTTTCATGTGTCTGTTGGCCATTTGGATGTCTTCTTTGGAAAAATGTCTGTTCATGTCTTCTGCCCATTTGATTGGATTATTTGTTCTTTGGGTGTTGAGTTTGATAAGTTCTTTATAGATTTTGGATACTAGCCCTTTATCTGATGTCGTTTGCAAATATTTTCTCCCATTCTGTCGGTTGTCTTTTGGTTTTGTGGACTGTTTCTTTTGCTGTGCAAAAGCTTTTTATCTTGATGAAATCCCAATAGTTCATTTTTGCCCTTGCTTCCCTTGCCTTTGGCGATGTGTCTAGGAAGAAGTTGCTAAGGCTGAGGTCGAAGAGGTTGCTACCTGTGTTCTCCTTTAGGATTTTGATGGACTCCTGTCTCACATTTAGGTCTTTCAACCATTTGGAGTCTATTTTTGTGTGTGGTGTAAGGAAATGGTCCAGTTTCGTTCTTCTGCATGTGGCTGTCCAATTTTCCCAACACCATTTGTTGAAGAGACTGTCTTTTTTCCATTGGACATTCTTTCCTGCTTTGTCAAAGATGAGTTGACCATAGAGTTGAGGGTCCATTTCTGGGCTCTCTATTCTGTTCCATTGATCTATGTGTCTGTTTTTGTGCCAGTACCATACTGTCTTGATGATGACAGCTTTGTAATAGAGCTGGAAGTCTGGAATTGTGATGCCGCCAGCTTTGCTTTTCTTTTTCAATATTCCTCTGGCTATTCGGGGTCTCTTCTGGTTCCATACAAATTTTAGGATTATTTGTTCCATTTCTTTGAAAAAAGTGGATGGTATTTTGATGGGGATTGCATTGAATGTGTAGATTGCTCTAGGTAGCATTGACAACTTCACAATGTTTGTTCTTCCAATCCATGAGCACGGAACGTTTTTCCATTTCTTTGTGTCTTCTTCAATTTCTTTCATGAGTATTTTATAGTTTTCTGAGTACAGATCCTTCGCCTCTTTGGTTAAATTTATTCCTAGGTATCTTATGGTTTTGGGTGCAATTGTAAATGGGATCGACTCCTTGATTTCTCTCTCTTCTGTCTTGTTGTTGGTGTATAGGAATGCCACTGATTTCTGTGCATTGATTTTATATCCTGCTACTTTACTGAATTCCTGTATGAGTTCTAGCAGTTGTGGGGTGGAGCCTTTTAGGTTTTCCACATACAGTATCATATCATCTGCAAAGAGTGAGAGTTTGACTTCCTCTTTGCCGATTTGGATGCCTTTGATTTCTTTTTGTTGTCTGATTGCTGTGGCTAGGACTTCTAATACTATGTTGAATAGCAGTGGTGATAGTGGACATCTCTGTCGCGTTCCTGACCTTAGGGGAAAAGCTCTCAGCTTTTCCCCAGTGAGAATGATATTCGCTGTAGGTTTTTCATAGATGGCTTTTATGATATTGAGGTATGTACCCTCTATCCCTATACTCTGAAGAGTTTTGATCAAGAAAGGATGCTGTACTTTGTCAAATGCTTTTTCTGCATTTATTGAGAGGATCATATGATTCTTGTTCTTTCTTTTGTTAATGTATTGTATCATGTTGATTGATTTGCAGATGTTGAACCAGCCTTGCAGCCCAGGGATAAATCCCATTTGGTCATGGTGAATAATCCTTTTAATGTACTCTTCGATCCTATTGGCTAGTATTTTGGTGAGAATTTTTGCATCCATGTTCATCAAGGATATTGGTCTATAATTCTCCTTTTTGATGGGGTCTTTGTCTGGTTTTGGGATCATCGTAATGGTGGCCTCATAAAATGAGTTTGGAAGTTTTCCTTCCATTTCTATTTTTTGGAACAGTGTCAGGAGAATAGGTATTAATTCTTCTTTAAATGTCTGATAGAATTCCCCTGGGAAGCCATCTGGTCCTGGGCTTTTGTTTGTTGGGAGATTTTTGATGACTGCTTCAATTTCCTTAGTGGTTATAGGTCTGTTCAGGTTTTCTATTTCTTCCTGGTTCAATTTTGGTAGTTGATACATCTCTAGGAATGCACCCATTTCTTCCAGGTTATCTAATGTGCTGGCATAGAGTTGCTCATAATATGTTCTTATAATTGTTTGTATTTCTTTGGTGTTGGTTGTGATCTCTCCTCTTTCATTCATGATTTTGTTGATTTGGGTCATTTCTCTTTTCTTTTTGATCAGTCTGGCCAGGGGTTTATCAATCTTGTTAATTCTTTCAAAGAACCAGCTCCTAGTTTCGTTGATCTGTTCTACTGTTCTTTTGGTTTCTAGTTCATTGATTTCTGCTCTGATCTTTATGATTTCTCTTCTCCTGCTGGGTTTAGGCTTTATTTGCTGTTCTTTCTCCAGCTCCTTTAGGTGTAGGGTTAGGTTGTGTATTTGAGACCTTTCTTGTTTCTTGAGAAAGGCTTGTATTGCTATAGACTTTCCTCTCAGGACCGCCTTTGCTGTATCCCAAAGATTTTGAACAGTTGTGTTTTCATTTTCATTGGTTTCCATGAATTTTTTTAATTCTTCTTTAATTTCCTGGTTGACCCATTCATTCTTTAGTAGGATGCTCTTTAGCCTCCATGTATTTGAGTTCTTTCCGACTTTCTTCTTGTGATTGAGTTCTAGTTTCAAAGCATTGTGGTCTGAAAATATGCAGGGAATAATCCCAATCTTTTGGTACCAGTTGAGACCTGATTTGTGACCCAGGATGTGATCAATTCTGGAGAATGTTCCATGGGCACTAGAGAAGAATGTGTATTCCGTTGCTTTGGGATGGAATGTTCTGAATATATCTGTGAAGTCCATTTGGTCCAGTGTGTCATTTAAAGTCTTTATTTCCTTGATCTTTTGCTTAGATGATCTGTCCATTTCAGTCGGGGGGTGTTAAAGTCCCCCCCTATTATTGTATTATTGTCAATGTGTTTCTTCACTTTTGTTATTAATTGCCTTATATAATTGGCTGCTCCCATGTTAGGGGCATAGATATTTACAATTGTTAGATCTTCTTGTTGGATAGACCTTTTAAGTAGGATATAGTGTCCTTCCTCATCTCTTATTACAGTCTTTGGTTTAAAATCTAATTTGTGTGATATAAGGATTGCCACCCCAGCTTTCTTTTGGTGTCCATTAGCATGGTAAATGGTTTTCCACCCCCTCACTTTCAATCTGGGGGTGTCTTTGGGTCTAAAATGAGTCTCTTGCAGACAGCATATCGATGGGTCTTGTTTTTTAATCCAATCTGATAGCCTGTGTCTTTTGATTGGGGCATTGAGCCCATTTACATTCAGGGTAACTATTGAAAGGTATGAATTTAGTGCCATTGTATTGCCTGTAAGGTGACTGTTACTGTATATTGTCTCTGTTCCTTTCTGATCTGTGCTGCTTTTAGGCTCTCTCTTTGCTTAGAGGACCCCTTTCAATATTTCTTGGAGGGCTGGTTTCGTGTTTGCAAATTCCTTTAGTTTTTGTTTGTTCTGGAAGCTTTTTATCTCTCCTTCTATTTTCAATGACAGCCTAGCTGGATATAGTATTCTTGGCTGCATATTTTTCTCATTTAGTGCTCTGAAGATCTCATGGCAGTCCTTTCTGGCCTGCCAGGTCTCTGTGGATAGGTCCGTTGCCAGTCTAATATTTCTACCATTGTAGGTTACATATCTCTTCTCCCGAGCTGCTTTCAGGATTTTCTCTTTGTCTCTGAGACTCAAAAGTTTTACTATTAGATGTTGGGGTGTTGACCTATTTTTATTGATTTTGAGAGGGGTTCTCTGTGCCTCCTGGATTTTGATGCCTGCTTCCTTCCTCCCATTAGGGAAGTTCTCTGCTATTATTTGCTCCAATATACCTTCTACCCCTCTCTCTCTTTCTTCTTCTTCTGGGATCCCAATTATTCTAATGTTGTTTCATCTTATCGTATCGCTTATCTCTCGAATTCTCCCGTTATCCTGTAGTTGTTTCTCTTTTTCTCAGCCTCTTTATTTTCCATCATTTGGTCTTCTATATCGCTGATTCTCTCTTCTGCCTCATTTATCCTAGCAGTTAGTGCCCCCATTTTTGATTGCACCTCATCAATAGCCTTTTTGATTTCGATTTGGTTAGATTTTAGTTCTTTTATTTCTCCAGAAAGGGTTTCTCTAATAACTTCCACGCTTTTTTCAAGCCCAGCTACTATCTTTAAAGTCATGATTCTGAACTCTAGGTCCAACATCGTGCTAATGTCCGTATTGAGTAGGTCCCTGGCTGACGGTACTACCTCTTGTTCTTTTTGCTGAGGTGATTTTTTTCATCTTGTCATTTTGTCCAGAGGAGAATAGATGAATGAGAGAACAAAATGCTAACAGGTTAACAACGTCCCCAGCAAATATACTCCATACAAATCAGAAAAGACCTGAAACCAGGGGAAAAGAAAGGGAAAGAAAGAAAAAAGAAAGAGAAAAGAAAGAAAGAAAGGAAAAAAAAAAACAAAAAGAAAAAGATAAAAACAAAAACAGAACAATACAAAAAAAAAAACCCGAATATGACCAAATATGATCAGGCTAGTGCATAGATCAGTGCCACACACTAGATTTGGGGCGTATTTTGGTCTGTTAGAAAAAAGTGCCTCCTAAAATTTTAAAGGAAGAAAGACTTATATATGTACAAAATAAGGGTTGATACAATGAAGGGATGGAAGATAACTATAAAGATGAAAATTATAAAAGATTTTATAAAAGGAATTGATACGATAAGAAGTTGTTTGAAAAAAGAATGAAGAAAATTAAAAAAAAAAAGGGAGAGAATGTGATCAGGCAGGAGACTAGAACAAAGCCATACACCAGTGATTTAGGGTATATTTTGATCTGTTAGAAGAAACTGTATCTCAAAATTTTAAAGACAGAACAACTTATATGCCAAAAATAAGGGTAACTACTATGAAGGGATAAAATATGACTCTAAAATGTAAAATAAAAAATGTTTTTTTAAAAAAAGGGATTCATAAGATGTTGGTTGAAAAAGGGAAAAAGAAAAATAAAAAAACAGTTAAAAAAATTAACTTTGAAAAACTAATGAATCGTGGTAAAAAAAAGCCATGAATTCTATGTGCAGTATTCCCCTAGCTCTGGAGTTCTCCCGTTCTCCTTGATCAGTAAACTTGGTCTTGGCTTGCTGGCTGTTTGTGCTGATCTTCTGGGGGAGGGGCCTGTTGCCGTGGTTCCCAAATGTCTTTGCCGAGGCGGAATTGCCCCGCCCTTTTCGGTCCGGGCTAAGCAAGCTGCTCGGGTTTGCTCTCAGGAGCTTTTGTTCCCTGCAAGCTCTGGTACAGCTTTGGAGGACCAGGGCGACAATGGTGGCCTCCCAATCTCCACTTGGAGGAGCTGAGAACTTGGGGCCCCGCTCCTCAGTGCGCCCCCAGAGAAAAGCAGTGTGTCCCTGGTCTCCGGCCGCACTCCGCGCTCACCCGGCCTGTGACCGAGCGTTTCTATCTCTGGCACCCGACCCCGTGTGGACTCTCCAAACCCAGCAGATCCCTGCGGTGCGCTCCTGCACTGCTCCTCCCCGGGAAGGAAGGGGAGTCTCCCCGGATCTGCCTCTTGTTGGGTCCCTGCTGGAGGAGCAGTGCCCCGACTGGGCCGCGGATCACAGTTTATGGCCACCCCGAGCTGAGAGCCCGCGCCTCAGCTCCGTCTCTGCAGCCGGCTTCCCCACTCCGATACCTGGGAGCTCTGCCGCACTCAGGCACCCCGGGTCTTTCTGTGACCCTGAGGGTCCTGAGAGCACACTGTCCCGGGAGGATTCCACCCCCCGCTTAGCCACTGGAGCGACGTCCCTCCGCGGAGCCGACGTCTAAAAGGTCCGATTTTGTGCTCCGCGGCTCTAGCACTTGCCAGAAGCGGCCGACGGAGGCCCCCTCCCCCGCCGTCTATCCTCCCAAATATCGCCTCGGATTCACTTCTCCGCACGTCCTACCTTCCAGTAAGTGGTCGCTTCTCTGTTCAGAGAGTTGTTGGTACTCTCTTCTTCGGTCTCCTGTTGAGTTTGTAGGTGTTCATAATGGTTTGATCCCTATTCAGCTGAATTCCTGAGATCAGACAAAATCCAGGTCTCCTAGTCCTCCGCCATCTTGTTCTGCCCTCTCGCGAATGCAGAGTCTAACCAACATAAACTTGCACAGATTCCTACCCCGTCACCTACAGATGTTTCAGTACTTGTACATCTTCTCATTTCTTTACCTCTGTTTACATAGGTATTAGGATGTAGATTTTGGTATGAAACTCAGGTTCACATTTGTGTTCTATTCCTACCAGATGTTATTTAACAATTTCCAAGCCTCAGTTTTAGACTTGAACAGAGGGTGATGAATGGAGATAAAAAGAATATGTACCTCTTACGTTCGTTGTGAAGATAAAATAAGATAACATGCCTGGTGCCTGGCAGAGTGAGCATTTAATAAAATGAAATAATTAAAATCCTCTTCTTCATGTCATTTGCTCAAGGCAAATTCCTGCACCTGTGTTCAGCATCCGTCTCTGCAATGTTCAGTATTCTCTTTTTCTCTTGTATTTTCAACTTCTTTGACGCTACTAGAGCCTACCTCACAGGAGGTACAAATATTCGGGTTTCTTTTCTTTCAAAATAAAAAGTTTTATCTCTGTAATCCCAATGTTATCCCAAGGTCTTCTTCCAGCTACCACCTTTTTATTTTGTCTTCCTTTCTCAGCCAAACTATTCTTTTTATTTATTTAATTTATTTATCTGAGAGAGAGAGAGAGAGAAGGAGAGAGAGAGAGTACAAGTAGGGAAGAGAGGGAGAAGCAGACTCCTTGCTGACTCGGGGCTCGATCCCAAGACCCTGGGATCATGAGCTGAGCTGAAGGTGGATGCTTAATGAGTGAGCTACCCAGGCGCCCCTAAGAAAAATCTTCACTATTGCACATAGTTAACTAGTTTAATTATTACGCTGGATAAAAATAAATGGGCTAAGTGCTTTATTACCATTGCTAGTCAGTGGGGGAACCGGGAACCTTGAACCAAATTTCTTTGAAACCAACTAGCTGGAGTCCCTAGATGAAATCAACTACGATACCTGCTATACTTTTAGGATCTTAGTTACATCCTCCGATGGTGTTTAGTGTTTAAGCCCATCAGGTTTTCTGATATGTGTAGTCTATCGTGACCTATAGTTGATCTGGGCTACAATGCTCCATGTCCCTTAAGGGCTGTGTTTCTGGTTTGTTTGTTTTTAATCTGTAGTACTTAGCACAATGACTGGAACATGGTAAGTATTTGAGTCTCTCTTGAATGAAAGAAGAAAAGTTTTTATTTATTTATTTATTTTTTACCATTTCTGCTCATTAGTCCCTCTGTCAACTATTCCATTCATTTGAACATTGAGTCCAGTGATTCCTAATTGTGCAAAGAGGTGGCTGAGCCACTGTGAGGTGTACTGACCGAGGCACTGAAGGAAATAGGTTATAATCCTCCTGTGTATTAGGAGGACAAAAAAGTCTAGAACCCCTGAAAATTGGATATTCCTATTTAAATATCTCACGCACACAAATCCTATAGCTTCCAATAGATTGTAAGAACTTAGCAAGAATTCTTTCTTCATCTTGGAGATTTTAGACTCACAGAACATAAAAACTAGAAGGGACCTAGTATTATCTGGTCCACTTCTCATATTTCACTGATGAGGAAACTGAGGCCTTAAGAGTTTCAGCAATATGCCCATGGTTGGATCCTTTGCAATGGCTAGCAAATTGTTAGCATAAAAATGTGCTCAATCAACACTCATTATATGCATGAAAGAATTAGAGATAAAAATCAGATGGATACCAATGATGGCTTGCTTTCTTCTACACCTCAGGGGCTCTATTCTAACAACTTCCAAGTCAGAAAATATTAAAATATGAATTGGACTTGCTCTGTATCTGCTGATCTCTCTCATCCTTGAGTTCTTGTGACATTGTAAGATTTACTGTATGATCTAAGTGCTTATTATTTTAAATATTTCTTGTCACATTATTGATGTTTTTCTGCATTTAAATGTTCTGAGAGTATCTTAGTTTGTATTGCTTTGCCTCTCTCTATCATACCTAACCCTGGAACTGTGTTGGGATTTTAATAGTGGTTAACTAAGTTCTTCTTCATTGATTACTAATAGATTAACTGATGCCTAACTTCCAAGTAAAGTTGTTATGCAGGTTAACATTTACCTTCTTTGAGTTGAATACCGTCACTCGACATAGTCTTAAAAGTAAATGAGTGAGTAAAGGTTAAATTCTCTTTTAAGCGTAACTCCAGCAAATAACACATTGTGCTGACTTATTTTTAGAGACTCAAAAAAACAAAATTTGAGACTGTCTTCTTTAGGAACATGTGATCTTAGTCAGTAAACAATAACACACTGGAGAATGAAGTATTATTTACTTATTGCACAATCACAGATCCACAGCCTTGTGAATGTTAATATTTTCTGGGAATGACAACAGACTTTGAAAAAATAAACACTGCAGAAAGAGCCAGAAATTACCCATAGTTTTGGACCTAAATTTTATTGCACAGGAAAAAAACAGGATGAAGAGCCCTAGAGTGGCAATAAATTAAATCTCCTGTGAGTCAGGAGATTAGAGTTCTAATTCTTCTTTGGTTCAAGCCATCTGTGAGACCTTGGGTAAGTCTATAAATCTTGCTGGGCTGACAGCTTTTCATCTTTAAAACCAGAGGATTGAATATCTTTTTTTCTTTTTTGAAGATTTTATTTATTTATTTGACACAGAGAGAGAGAGAGAGGCAGAGAGAGAGAGGCAGAGAGAGAGATTGAGAGGGAGAAGCAGGCTCCCCACTGAGCAAGGAGCCTGACGTGGGGCTCGATCCCAGAACCCTGGGATTTTGACCTGAGCTGAAGGTAGCCGTTTAACTGACTGAGCCACCCAGGTGCCCCAGAGGATTGAATTTCAAATGATTTGTAATGTCTCTTCCAAGTCTAAGATTCTAACATTTATTTGAATCAATAACCACTGATGATAGAAGGGATATATAATGGTGACAGAAAGTGTTAGCACTGGGAAGATGGACTGAGGGATGAAAAGGAATAAACTAGTATTCCTCGGATAGAGGAAGGACTTACTCCTTTGACCTAAAAGGCTGAATTTCACAGCATCTGAACTAAATATATATGTGATTATTTCCCTGTTTAAAAAGATTTTGAGGGGTTCCTGGCTGGCTCACTCAGTAGAGTATGTGACTCTTGATCTTGGGGTCATGAGTTCAAGCCCCATGTTGGGCATACAGCTTACTTAAAAAATATTTTGAAGTCCATAGACATGTTCAGCTAAACATTAAGTGGGTGAAACTAAGATATAAGTAGACATAGATAGAAGTTTGTAGAACTAGGAACTTTTCTACAGTTCTCAATCAGTTGTTTTAATTCTGGGCCTATGAAGACCAAGTCTTCATGGTCTATACGCCCAAAACTTCAAAATCATTTCTGCAAAGGTATCAACAAATTCAGCCAAAAGTCCAACTGATGTAGAAGGCAGCATGTTGCCAAGAATGATAGCTGTGGCTTTGTGAAGCCTAGTCTGGGTGATGAACTCACATGGCCGTTCCCCTCTTCTTTGAAGTTGGTGGTAGTTGCTCTTTCTTTGCCTATGACTGAGGTGGTCCTGGGTCAGCATCATGCCATGAGTGGGCTTAATATCTTTTAACTAAAAGAGCTAACAAGACTTACTCTGGCTGAGTGAGGTTTATAGAGAGGATGAACCACAAGTAGAGAGGATCAACTTATAAAGTGACTCTAAGGGACACAAAAAAACACATGGAAAATCAGGAGAGGTTGGGGTGATAGGTTTCAGGGAGAGAAGAGGAACAACATTTGGGAAACAGAAGAACCAACAGAGTTTGAATAGCTGAGTTATCTTGTTGAACCCTCAGCACTGGACTTCGTTCTCTTCACTAGAGTGTTGCCACCACTGTGACTCAGCCATGCCCTTATCTTTGTTTTTCTTTGTGTCTGGTTATTTCTCCCCTAAAACTCAACAGTCTGAGGCTATTCTTGTTTCCCAAGTCATATTACTGAGACAGAATTTATCAGTCCAGCTAAAGCATTATCACTTCTGTTTTGGACTGTGTCCAGAAAGGAGTTAACACAGCAGGCCCGAGACTGTCTCTAGAAGGGCCGGCTTACAAGATTGGCCCTTGGCTGGTGTCTGGGTGTTTCCACCATTCTCATAACTGATAAGGGTGGTTCTCTGTGCCTAGACTGTTTGCATAAACAATGTGATTTATGCTGAATACCTGCTTTCCTTCTGGGAGTCAGGAATTTGGAAGGTGATAGGCAGAGTGCAGATGTGATCAGCCCCCAGTAAAAATGTTGAATGCTGTGTCTCTAATGAGCTTTCCTGGTCAGAAACACCATACACATGTTACTGCATTTTTCAGTGCTGGAGAGAGTAGCATGCTCATGTGTATCTCCTCACAGAAGGAGAACATAGGCCTGTGCATGGATTTCTCTAGATTCTGCCTGTGTCCTTTTCCATTGTGATCTGATGGTGTATCCTTACTGTCACTGCAATAAATCCTAGCTGTGAGTCCACCTATGTGCTGGATTCCATGAGTTCTCCTAGCAAATCTCTAACTATGGGGATGGTCTTAGAGATCCCAACCCAGGCCACTTCAAAGGACCCAGGCCAACTTGGGTATTGGCTGTCCTTGGGCCAAGTGTTATACATTGGTCCAATCAATTGCATATGGAGGAGGAAGTGCGGGATTGTATTTAGCCTGGTCACTCCAGCTTATGGAATGGTCTAGAACAGTGGTTCTCAATCTAGTCTGCAAAACAGAATCTTCTGTGATGGCTTTAGAAACTAGACCCCATCCAAGATTAATTAGAATATTGGAATTAGATTGTGGGAGTGGGGCTTAGATAATGACATGTTTTCAAAGCTCTCCAGGGATTCTAATGGGTAGCCTGAATTGGGATCAATGGCCTGGAGCAGTTTCCTTTAGAAGGAGACTGTAGCCTTGGGAGGCATTGTGATCCATTTGGCCAGGGCAATGTACATTTTTTCCACATGAAGAAATGGGCTCATGTCGTCAGGCATCCTTAAAAAAATGAGTAAGATTGCTTAGTTGTGCTTGTGAGGAATACTCTGGGAATTGTGTCATTTTAAGGGTTCTACTGGGGCCATCTTCATAGCATAAAGTTTATGTTGACAACTTTCTGTGCTTCCAAACTGTAGAAAAACAAGCAGAAAAAAAAATGCATTAAAATGTATGTGACCAGCTGCAGCAATATTTTGCCAATGGCCCACATTCTTAAACATACTGTTCCACAAAATCTCTCTCTTATGTCTCTTATGAAATAAACAGTCACATCTGTTTCTTAGGGTTATTTAAAGATCCATGTTAAATTGTTTATCCTTAGAGAGATTCTTTCTTTGTCGTTAAAAAAGCTGGTTGGCAGAAAATCCCTACTGGGCCGGCCTGTGGTATCATAGTACTCCTTCCCTTTCAGTGCAGAGGGGCACAGCAGTTGACCTTTGGGTGTGGCAGCAAGGGTGAGTGTTCCTTGGCCAGTCTTCCTGTTGCTGACTCCCTCGCAGCCTCCAGTTTTTTTTTTTTTTTAAAGATTTTATTTATTTATTAGAGAGAGAGAGAGAGCAGGAGAGGGGGGAAGGTCAGAGGGAGAAGCAGACTCCTGGCTGAGCAGGGAGCCCAATGCGGGACTCGATCCCGGGACTCCAGGATCATGACCTGAGCTGAAGGCAGTCGCTTAACCAACTGAGCCACCCAGGCGCCCGCAGCCTCCAGTTATTAAGTGGCTGGTAGTGCTGCGTGAGAGAGCTCCGAAATGCAGGCCGCTGCCTTCATTTGGCAGATCAACCCTGATGCAGTGTCCTGTTCCCAAGGGACATCTGGCAAATATTTGTTGAGTTGACTTGATGGGATGGAATTACTGGAAGAAAGAACTGCTGCTGATGGGCGGGCACCCACGGTGCTCTCTGTCTTGTGTTTTCTATAGAGCCGAAGCTCACTCCACAAAGTGCCGCTTGGATAGAAGCAGTTGTTATCTATGTGGAAGCCATCCCGGTCTGCACGTCCTTGGGAGATACCCTGAAGCCCAGGACGAAGGTAGACTTTTCCTCATGATAACTATAGGGTATTCATGAGAGACCTTGAGTACCAATCACACCACCCTATGGCCCAGCACAGCTTAGACTGGTCCTTCCCCAGTTGGAGGTAAGCAGGACTTAACTTCCAGCCTTCCCTCTGGAATTGGGTGTCTTTCTTACCCTCACGTGCCATGTGTTCTCTCCAGCTGTGGCCCTTCCCCCATTAGGACCTGCTTTAGGAAAGAACTTGAAACTCATTTATCCCAAGAACTTCAGGTTTAAATAGTCTCATGTGTTTTTGCATTTTAGGAAAGCTCAGTGGACAGAATTTCTGGTGAATGAGGTTGCTTTTTGGTGGGAGTGCCAAGATAGGTGCACTGGGGGGACAGCTTCCTGGTACCCTTGGCAGCCCCACTGGAGTCTCCTCCTATGGCCTCCTCCATCCTGCGGCAGCCTCGCTCTGGTTCAGACACGTGGGCTTGGGACAGAGCTGACCCTTAAAACCACTGCTAAAAGCCCCCGAGGAGCGAACATCCACTCGGCTACCATCATTTTGTGGGCTCCCAAGCATTTCATTTCATAATTCCATTTTGTTTCCTCTTCCCACACGTTAACCAAGGCATCTGGCAGCAAAATGCAGAGTCAGCAGGAACAGTTCTGTTTATTCTTTGCTGCCTTGGCGATGTCTCAAAGTTGAACATGTTCTCAAACTCAACTGCTTTTGGAAGTTTTCCCAAACACAAGGAGCCTGCTAAAAGACCAGCAGTCTTAGAATGGCATGGAATTCTCTACCAAGAGGCCTGAAGAAAGGCTGTTAAGTGAGACCAGAAAAAACATTCTTATGTGTGGGGCACTTATATACCCAGAAATGAAACTTAATAAATAGCTAGTAATGAAACTATGCCAAACATGAGAAAAGCCAGATTGCAAAAATAGCATGTGCAGAACAAGCGCATTTGGTAAAATACAAGCTGGCTATGTAAAAATATACAGAGTATTTTTTGTTTGCCTACTTAGTTGGCACTTAGTCAGGTGTTTTATACACAATACCTGATTATATATATATTACACAGTACCCACAGTATACACAGTACTTGATTATATATAATTGACAAAAACCCAGGGAGGCCATTCTTTTTTTTTGTTTTTTAAACAAAAGTCACATTTTATTTAGGTTGAAATAAACTATACAAAATTGATTTTCTTCACCAAAAATATCGGCAATATTTTCTGTATTATTCCTAGATAAACCACAAAACACTTATTTTTGCAGGTTTTCCAGGTCAGGGAGGCCATTCTTATTATTCCCATTTTACAGGTGAGATCATGGAGGTTCTGACTTGGTCACACTTGACTAAAGTCACATTGAGAATATGTAGGAAAAGTCCATAATCCATTAGAACACTGTGGAGCATTACTGTATAGATCTGCAAAGATAAATCGTTGGTGCTACACTAGAATATAAGTTGAGGATAAATGAGTGATTTTTATTTTCTTCATTTTGCTTATGCCTATTTTCTAATTTCTCTCCAATGCACATCTTTTGTTAACAGAAGGTTATTCCTTAAGTAAGAAACTTACACCAAATAGAGGCTTCTCCCACTATCCGAAAGTAGAACATGTCTATAAAACCTCCCAGAGCCCAAATATCATAAGACGAAGAAGAAATTACCATTAATTTATACAGAAACATTTTTGAGCATTCCCAGACCCCCAAAATAACCTCTTCTAGATTTTTCTCATGCCTCGTAACACGTCTTACTAACAGATGCATAAAATTAAGTAAGATAAAACACAGATGCTCACAGACACGGTTCAAAGCTCTAAATGGCGTGATGCTGAGATGTTGAGCAAAGCCCCCTGGGAGCAACTCGGTGGAGCCATTCTCGCTGCTCGGGCTGTGTTGCCCCTACAAGGCTCGCTGTCTGCTATTGTCACTGTTGGCCTTTTTCCATAAAAGCAGAACTCCTCTTTGGATTTCTTTTGGATTGCAAAAATAAGTACTAATGGAAGTCTCTTGTACAAGCGAGGAGGTGTAAGGCAAACTTTGGACAAGTGGGGGATACCTGTCCCAAACCTGTTATAGATGAGTTAAAATATATTTACTATGAAAAGATGATTTTTATAGTTTTAAGTAAATTCTTTTTCTTCCGTTTGTGGAACTACAAAGGCTTCAGTATGAGTTTGCTAGGGCTTCCATCATAAAGTACTGCAGGCTGGGCTTCCAATCCTGCCAATACCTTGTTCTTGGATTTCTAGCTTCAGAACTGTGGGAAAAGAGATTCCCATTGTTTAAGCCACCCCTCCTGGATGCTGAGGCTGCAGAAGGAAATAAGATGGCCATGATCCCTGGTTTTAGTGTTAGAGGCAGATAATAAACAAATACAGAAATAAATAAGCACCTAGAAAAACTAGTGATGGTGTGAGCTGTGACATGCACTAAAATAAGATGAAGTGAGAGACTAAGCTTGAAGGTGAATTGTAGTATGGGGTAGGGGTAAGAGCAGGGACTTTGGTGCCACCTCTCTCATTTCCTAGCTGTGTGACCTTAGGCATGTTATGATGGTAAAAAAAAAAAATCACATAAAATTTACCATCTTAACCATTTTTAAGCGTATAGTTGAGTAGTTAAGTATATACACATTGTTGTGACCTTCAGCATATTTTTTTGCAGGAGTTTGCAGGATGGGAAGACCGCCTGGGCCCGAGGAAGACAGATCTCTTCAAAGTACTATGAGAACTGGGTCTGAGGCAAGTGTAGCCTGATGGCTCAGACTGAGGTCAGGGCCTCCACTCCTGGGGACTCAGATCTCAGGCTCATGAAACATTTCCCCTGGACGCACAGCTGTGATCTCCAACATGTTGCTAAGTGTTGCTGCTTGTTTGTTTCATTTGAACAAATGGAGGTAGGAATACAGCCAGTTTTGTTGCTAAGCAACTTTTAACATCTTATGTAGACCCAGGTTTCGTGGTGTTTATTTAGTACTGGTGAAATGATACTTCTTGTGCAACTATAAAATGACTAGTGTGCATTCTCTAAGGGCTTAGGAATGCTGGAGAGATTGATTGCAAGCCTGCTTCCTGGAGCTTTCTTCAGGAAAAAAGAAAAAGAAAAACATGTTGTTTTTCCTCTCTAGAGGCTTCTAGTTGCTAGGCATAAATTTTTTTCTCATATTTTCCAGAATACATTGCCTTTGGACTCAGATCAAGAAAAGAAAACTCCAAGCTTTTCTCAGAGCAAATGCAAATAAGATTTTGAGTGAAGTCTTCAGCTCTGAGGAATGCTGTGTTCCCTTTCACCAAAATACATGCTTCCCTGGCCCCAGGCCTGGGGGGGCTGTAGCCAGACACTGGCAGTGGAAACCCAGGAAGATAGGAGCCTCTGGAAATCTGCCAGAAAGCCAGTCATGCAGCTCTTCTCCCCCGCCAGGCTGTTATGCTAAACTCACACACGCCTGAGGTGAAACATTCTTTCCCAACACAAACACAGAACCTTCTGAAGACTCTTGATTCTTCTTTATCAGTCCCTTCTCTACTTTTCATAGTGACTCTAAATGGTATTACTTTAGGAGAAAAAAATGGACTCCCTTTTCTCAGGACAACAAACTACACAGAATATGCATTTGTGGTCACCAGGTTGGCAAGGCATGAGTTTTGAGTCTCACTTGAAAGCGAGGAGGGAAAGTATGAGTCCAGCAAAAACCTTAGAACAACTCTTTAAGTTGAGTTTGGCCCTTCCTCCAGCTCCAAACTCTTCTGGCCAAGTGTTGTCAGTGGGCCCTCCAAGCTCCTTTTTGAGCTCCTGGGCACCTGCAAGAAGGGGGCTGCTGGCTAAAAAGGCAGCGATTGGCCTTTGGAGAAGCTCTTCTGGGTTATCTGGTCTACACTTGCCACTCTTGCTACCTTCCAACCCATTCCTCGCTGTACACTAAAGGGGTCCTTGAAAATCCGAATCTGCTCTGTTACTCACAAACTCCCACAAGGTCTACAGTGTGGTCTGGCCTGGTCTGGCCCCTGTGCATGGCCCCAGTTTCAATGCTGTGCCCTGCCCCAGCTACACAGGCTTTATTCAGTTCCTTCCTTCTGCCATGCTCGCTCCCATCAGAGGCCTTTGCTTGTGTTCTGCTAGCTTCCTCTAACTTCACATCTGATTCACTCCTACAGCTCATTCGGGTTGCAGCTCAATTGTTACCTCATCAGGGAAGCCTTCACCAACTCTATGAACCAGCTACTTTCCCTGTTTTCTAGTCTCTGTTGCATAGCCCTCATTGACCTTTGTTCTACCATTAGACCATAAGTGCCATACGAGTAGGAATGGGTGTTTTAGTTTTTCTTTTTAATATATATCCAGTGCTTAGAATAATATCAACATTTATATACTCAATAATTATTTGTTGATTTAACAAAAAAAACCCACATCTTAGGGACAGTGACCAAGACACTAAAAACACCATGTCTTCCCTTCCTGAGATTTCTTGGGACTTTTGCCATATTTTTTTATTTTTATACCACTTTTAAATAGTAGGGTATAATTCTGATACCCAGTTCCAATGTGTGTGTCTTTTCCCTGCACTACCAAGCAATTTCCTGACACCCACTGAGTGTCCTACAATTTCACTCAACTCTGACACTATCTACATGGAGATAGCATCAGATCCGGCAGGTGAAGGGCTCAGTCCCACAAGCCGCCCCTCCCGCATTCAGATGCCAGTCACAAGTCCAGGTTGTCACTTGTGTGTCTCACCAATCAGCTCTAGGTTGGAAGTTCCAACTACCCCTACTTGGGTTTGATTAATTTGCTAGAATAGTTTACGGGAGTCAGAGAAACATTTTATTACTGGATTGCCCATTTATTATGAAAGGATATAACTCAGAAACACCCAGACAGAAGAGATGCATAGGGTAAGATATGGGGAAGCAGGCGGGGCCTGCCACCTGCCATTTGGGCAAGTGAAGGAGAGGACAGCGTATGAAGAGTTCACTGGACAGTGCATTTTCTCCTCCAGTCTTAGGTCTGTTTATAGTCCGATGCCTGGGGTGAGGGTAGCTTGTTGGAATATTGTATCACTTGATAAGTAAGAAAATATGTATTTATAGCTAATGTACTCTTAAAATCTATGTTGAATCACTGGCCTTTCAAAACTTGCCATTGATAGAATATCGATTCTATAGCCAAAAGCTAAAGAAAGTTTATTACCTATATAATTTCATAAAAACCTCTTGGCTGTATAATTCATCAAGAGAATTCTTTAGTTTTAAAGAATCTGGCCATGAAGTACAACAAAAATGTGAGAAAACAACCTTTCAAATGCTTCAGCAGTCCTAACGTTCCTGAACAAACAACTGATTATTCACTGAGTAGCACCTGTACACACAGAACTGGGCTAAGCATTGGGGGAAGACCTGGGAGCATCACACATTCCCCCTACAACAGATTATCCCCCTGAAGAGTTAGGAAATGCAAGTTCAATAACAACAATACCAAAATTACAGCAGTAGAAGAGACCTAAGGCTCATTGAGTGGGGCAGAATGTAAGCTGGAGGGTCCATTGAGGAGGGAGGTCTCATGGCAGGGTGGCCGGCTGTGGAGCAATCGGGACTTGAGTAGGGGTTCGAAAGAGCAACAACAACAAACACTTCGTGAGCACTTACTAAATCAGGCATTGTGCCAAGTGTGTACATGTATTTTCTTTTTTTTTTTTTTTTAAAGATTTTATTTATTTATTTGAGACAGAGAGAATGAGAGAGAGAGAGAGAGAGAGAGAGCACATGAGAGGGGGGAGGGTCAGAGGGAGAAGCGGACTCCCTGCGGAGCAGGGAGCCCGATGCGGGACTCGATCCAGGGACTCCAGGATCATGACCTGAGCCGAAGGCAGTCGCTTAACCAACTGAGCCACCCAGGCACCCTACATGTATTTTCTTATTCAATCCTCACAACAACTGTCTGAGGCTGTTAGGTAACAGAAACCCGACCATAGCAGCATAATGATGTGGAGGCTTATTTGTCTTCATATAAGAAGGAGTCCAGGGCCAGGCAGTCTGGGGCTGACGCAGGTGCTTGAGAAATCATCAAGCTTCCAGCTCTTTCTAGCTTCCTGTTCCACCGGCTTAGTTGTGGTTTCTATCCCCTTGGTGTAAAGTGGCTGATCCACTCCAGGCATTACACTGGCATCCCAGCAGAAAGATCAAGAAAACCACAAGTGTTCATAAGTGGAAGGAAAAACTGCCCTAGGGGTCCCCCGCAGACTTCAGACTCCATCCCATTGGTTACAGCTGTGTCATATAGACCTACGAGTGGCAGGACTGGCTGAGAAATGGAGGCTTTTTGGTTTTTATTGTTTAACCCGAGCACAGAGCTGCACCAAAACTTCAGAGCTGTGTACTGAGGGAGAGGAAAGAAATGCGGGATAGGAGCCAGAGTGCCTCCACGGAGAATACTGTTATTCTTGTTCTACACAGGGGAGAACCGAAGCACTAACTGTTAAGTAACTTGCCCTGGGTCGTGTAGTTAATAAGTAGAAAAGCTGGACACCCTCAGAAGCAGTCTGATTCCAGAGCCTGACCTTCTAGCCCTGAGCTAGGATCTGAACTGGAGCACAGAGGGAACGGCCCTCGGGGCAGGGGATGTGTTGACAAAGGTGCAGGTTGGGGGGCGGTGCGGAGTGCCAGAGGCAAGTGAGGCCCTCAGGCTGGAACAGGGGAGCCATCCTGAGGTGTGGTGGGAGATAAGGTGGGAATAGTGGTCTGGACTCATTTCATCGGCCTGATTAAGCCTTCAGGGTCATGAGAATTGTCAGTCCTGACACTGAAATAATAATAACATAAATAATTGACTTTCTCTGCTTGACTTATTTCACTTAGCATAATCTCCTCCAGTCCCATCCACGTTGATGTAAAAGTTGGGTATTCATCCTTTCCGACGGCTGAGTAATATTCCATTGTATGTATGGGCCACATCTTCTTTATCCATTCATCTGTCAAAGGGCATCTCAGCTCTTTCCACAGTTTGGCTCTTGCGGACATTGCTGCTATGAACATTGGGGTGCATATGGCCTTTTTTTTTTACTACATCTGTGTCTTTGGGGTAAATACCCAGTAGTCCAATTGCTGGGTCATGGGGTAGCTCTATTTTTAATTTTCTGAGGAGCCTCCACACTGTTTTCCAAAGTAGCTGTACCAACTTGCATGGATGGGACTGGAGGAGATTATGCGAAGTGAAATAAGTCAAGCAGAGAAAGTCAATTATCATATGGTTTCACTTATCTGTGGAACATAAGGAATAGCAGGGAGGACATTAGGAGAAGGAAGGGAAAAATGGGGGGGGACATCAGAGGGAGAGATGAACCATGAGAGACGATGGACTCTGAGAAACAAACGGAGGGTTCTAGAGGGGAGGGTGGTGGGGGGATGGGCTAGCCTGGTGACGGGTATTAAGGAGGGCACGTACTGCATGGAGCACTGGGTGTTATATGCAAACAATGAATCATGGAACACTACATCAAAAACTAATGATGTCATGTATGGTGATTAACATAACATAACAAAAAAAAATAATAGCATAAATAGGCAAGTGCTGGCCAGAAGTGAAAACCTTGTTTGGAAGGCAAAAGCCAACTCAGCAAATACAACCAGGGTCAGTACATCAGGAGATGTCAAACATGAGCAAAGCCAGGACTCACAGTTTGTGGCAAACCCAAGGCTGAAGTTGGAAGATGCAAGCAATAGCCAAGGCTGAGTCCAGGTGTGTTCTGAAGGCTGGATGATTCCAAAGGTCTTAAGAATATTGAGGCTGGAGGCCAGGGTCTGGGCCTGATGGTTTGGGGTCAGAGAGTCAAAGGAACCCTGGAATATTACCTACCTAAGGCCTGATTGGCTTTATAGCTATATTTGTCCATTCCAGCACCTTTGGAACATTACTGGCATATTACTTAGCACCAGCTTCCTCTTCCGTAGTTACTTAAACTTTGAGGGGACATGATGAGCCCAGACTATCATGACACCAAGGCAACATAGAGAGATGTTTTCCATTGGAACTTACTACTCTCAAATATTAGCTTTACCTTTGTTATCTCACAAGGAAAAGGTAGACTTGATGAGGAGGGAGCTGTGCAAAACGACCAACCATAGCAGGTTTAGAGCATCTGCTTTTCTGTGTAGCTCCTGAGGATGGAGCTTGTTTGCACCATGAGACTTCGGGTGCGTGTCAGGAGACATTACTTGTGACGTGGGAGACTCGGCAGACAGCATACCACCTCTGAGTGGTGACTTTCCACACCAGCAGTGTTTATGTAGAGCCTAGGAGAGAGGTTTCAGAATGCTTTCCTGTAGGGAGTCTGAAGACTTCAAGTCTACGTCTTTACAATACAATTGCACAGCATGCTCATCTGAAGCGTCTGAACTGTAGGCTCCTAGGGATAATCTGAGAGCGTGCTCTTTGTTCTGGGTTGGCTGCCAGGCAAACAGCCGGAGAGGCTTTGCAGTACCTTCTTTCTCCTCCTGCATGTTTATTCTTTCTTCAGTTGAAAAGGCCTAGCAGTTAAGGTAGTTTGGGAAATAGTTATAGTGACTCTTCTCCAGCAACCGGGAAAATGGAATTCAGCTTTAGGTGTCATGCATTTATTTCAATATACCAAGTCTCAGCATACGTGCGCCTCGCCTTAAATACAGCCAATCACGCACAGATGACCCTTGAACAATGTGGGGTTTAGGGGTGCCAACCCCTGTGCAACTGAAAATCCATATTACTTATGACTCCCCTCAAAAATGTGACTACTAAAAGCCTCCTGTTGGCCAAAAGCCTTACCGATAACTTAGTTGATTAACACATATTTTGTCTGGTATATGTATTATATACTGTATTCCTACAATAAAGTAAGCTAGAGAAGAGAAAATGTTAAGATCATAAGGAAGAGAAAATACTTTTGATAAATACAGTACAGTACTGCGAATGTGTCTGCGAGTAAGTGGACCCATGAAGTTCAAACCCATGTTGTTCAATGGTCGACTGTACACAAACACACACACACACACGCGTGCACACATTTACAAGGAGAAGTAAATTCATGTTTATTGTAGCAGTTGAACCCTTGAGCTCTGGAACTGATGAGTTTGATCTCAGCTCCTCTACTTTCTAGATCCAAATCTGGGGGAGGCTACTCAACATCTCATTGCCTCATGCCATTTATAAAGCATGGGTCCCACGCTGCTTGAGGATTAAGTGAGCCATGGTTTGGAAAAGACTTAGGGTCGTGGCTGGTACGTGATAAATGACAGCCGTTATTATTGTAGACTTGTTAGAAAAAAAACAACTGAGCACAAAGAACTAAAAATCACCCTTATATTGAAGGAAAACCATGGCTAATTCTGAATATATCTTCCCACTCTTTTTCATGTGCGTGTCTTCTGCTTACTCTCACTCTGGAGTCACACTCAGTGCATGTGTGTGTGGTCATGCTCATGTGCATGTGCATGCACACACACACACACACACACTTTTATGCTTCTTTTATTTTATTTTTATTTTAAATATTTTATTTATTTATTTGAGAGAGAAAGAATGAGAGACAGAGAGCATGGAGAGGTAGGAGGGTCAGAGGGAGAAGCAGACTCCCTGCTGAGCAGGGAGCCCGATGCGGGACTCGATTCCGGGACTCCAGGATCGTGACCTGAGCCAAAGGCAGTCGCTTAACCAATTGAGCCACTCAGGCGCCCCTATGCTTCTTTTAGATAATCCTGCCCAAATATGTATTCAGGATTAAGCTATTGACCTAAAGGTCAAAACTTGCTTTAACAGTTATCATGGAGTCATTTTTCAAAAATGCCATTTTCCCATTAATTCTCTAATTGGGGAAAGTATATATTCTGCTATTGGTTGCTTTGTTCGAATATTTATATTTTTGAATTACATAACCATGGAAGATCTTAGGACTGAAACAGACACCTATTTACACAACCTGTGTTTCATTTCAAAAGGGAAATCCAGTATATTGCTTTTCTAATTGTAAATTACTGATGAATTGCCAATAGTGTTCAAATAGCTAACACCTCCCTTTCCCCAACTGATCTCCTCCCGCCTTCCTCCCCTTCCTTCCCAATGGAGAGAAGTCATTTTATTTAAATGGGGGCTCTGCTCCCTTATTTGTCACTGAGGGGGATGAACTGGCCTAGGGTGATGTCTCCCTTCTCTGACAGTGTGTGATTCTAGGTTCCGGTAGTAAAAAACCATAGATACTGTTATACAAGTTGGAAAACCGGAACAGAGGGTACTGAAGTTCCAGTTTCCAGGGAGAACTGTGGAGCCGTGGGTCTCCTGTTTACTCTCTGCCTCCAGAAGGAACATTCTCTACCCAATTTCTTCCCCTCTTCACATGAGGATTCCCACAGACCCAGGGACCATGTGTCTTTTCGGTGAACACCACCACCCAGGAAGGGCGTGATAAATAGTGTGTGGTGATGACAACGTGACTCTTTGTATTTTCCACGGTTCTGAGCTCTAAGTTTCATTATCGAACCCTCCTGGGCCTCATTTCCTTAGGCCCATGACCTCGTCCCAGTGCTGAGTTACTGTGCTGATAGTAACCTTCGTCTCTACTACCACCTGCTATATCCCAGCACTTCCTGGAGCCAAGGACAGGTTTACTGGGAGGACGTAAGGTACAGAGGAAGTATTTTTGTGCCTCTCAAACTAAACCATATAGGTGATTATTTATCTGCCTAAAAAGACAGCTGGTTCCACAAACTGTTGTTTTCTTTCTTTCTTTTTTAAGATTTTATTTATTTATTTATTTGACAGAGAGAGACACAGCGAGAGAGGGAACACAAGCAGGGGAGTGGGGGAGGGAGAAGCAGGCTTCCCGCGGAGCAGGGAGTCCGATGCGGGGCTCGATCCCAGGACCCAGGAACCAGGACCTGAGCCAAAGTCAGATGCTTAAGGACTGAGCCACCCAGACACCCTGTTTTCTTTATTTCTTTTTAGAATGTTTTAGAATGACCCTTTTAAGGACCGCTTGCTCCAGCACAATTGAGAGGGTTAATAACAAGGCTGTAACAGAGGAGAACCTAGAGCTGAATACGAGTACTGGCTTTCTGTATTTTATAGCTAAGAGGTCTCCTTGCTACCAACATTACATTGAAACTCTCTTATAGCAAAACCTACTTTGAAAACCCCAAGAAAAACTGGGGTGTCTTGCTTCTATGTGGTATTTTAAGGGCATAAGAGAAGTAAAATCCCTTCTGCACCTAGACTTATACTGTTAATAAGCCCGAATTTAAAAGATGCACTTATGTAATTTGATACATAAAACAGCAAAGAAAAACACAAAGAGAAAGCATAATTTCCTTAATATACAAATAATGTTTGTAATAAATTTAAAAAGGGGAACCAATTAATAGTAAAATACCAGCTGGCATGATCTAGCATGTCACAGAGGAGGACATACAAATGGTCAATATAATGGGCTGAATTGTGTTCTCCCAAATTCATATGTTGAAGTCCTCACCTCTAGTACCTCAGAATGTGACTATTTGGAAATAGAGCCTTTAAAGAGGTAGTTAAGGCAAAATGATGTCAGCTGGGCTCTAATTCATCATGACTGGTATCCTCTTAAGAAAAGATTAGGACATAGGCACATACAGAGGAAGACCATGTGAGAACAGAGAATATGGCCATACAAACCAAGGAGAGAGGTTTCAGAATGAAATCAACTCTGCTGACACCTTGATCTTGGACTTCTAGCTTCCAGAACTGTGAGAAAATACATTCCTGAGGCTTAAGCCAACCGATGTGTGGCACGTGGTTCTGGCAGCTGTAGCAAACTAATCAGTCAATACACTTACAAATGGCGAAATAAACTCAAATTAAACAACTATTTGATGATGGAAACAAGTGCTACAATGTACTTTAGGGTGGGAGTATAGTCTGATACACTTTGAAGTGCAGTTTGGTAATGGCTAGTGGAAGAAACAGAAAGGGCAAGGGTCATTTATTTATTTATTTAAACAGAAAGGGCAAGAAAATATGAGACTAGGAACCAGAGTTGCATTTCCTTTTAGATTTCGGGAACACTAGATGGGACACTTAGGAAAATTTTCCATAAAATCTACTCTAAACACCAATCTAAACAAATGACTTAAGGATTGATCAATATTATTATAGGTGCAAAATAATTGCCAGATTTACCAGGAATATTCTTTTTATAAAAATAGTTTTCTAAAAGTTATTAGACTCACAGGAAGAGTCCTTGATCAAAGCCACACATTTAGTTGGAATGCTGGTTAACTTTGACATCGATGTGCTTTTTCTTCCAAGAGGACGGGGTCCCCGTACCTGTGGTACAGGGCAGATGGTGTGAAACAGGACACCACTTTCCCACATGACCTCTGCCTAGTGTGGCTGCAGTTGACCCAAGAATCTCCTAAGCACCTCTCTAAGCTCAACATCTGTGTGTGGGTTAGAGCCTCAATGCAGCTATTGTCAGGTGGACACCACTCTAAAACACAGAGAATACTTCTGCAAGGCTTTAAAAAATGAATAAGAGGGCGCCTGGGTGGCTCAGGTGGTTGGTCATCTGCCTTCGGCTCAGGTCATGATCCCAGGGTCCGGGGATCCAGTCCCGCATCGGGCTCCCTGCTCGGCGGTAAGCCTGCTTCTCCCTCTGGCGCTCCCCCCAACTTGTGCTCTCTCTCTCTTGCTCTCTGACAAATAAATAAATAAAATCTTAAAAAAAAGAGAAACAATACTGATATTTTAAAAGATAAGCTAAAATAAATTAATTGAACATTGGTTTTTCAGAGAATGTGATTCTTGGTATGTCATCATAATGTTAAAAATTCCATGTTAATTAAAATGCTTTAAAAATTAGCTAATATGTTAGTCCCTATTTTTTCAAACAATGAATATTTTAGAAATCATTAATACTAATCTCATTGTTCAAAAAAAAAAGCCTAACAACTAAGCTTTTTTTAAAAAAACCCTCAAAATTCTACCAATTAGCAAATGTGTTATAAAACTTAAATATGTACCTGGTTTTGCTGTAGGTCAAAACACAAACGGCATATTCTACGAATGTGGTGTTTCATTAATTCAGGGGATTATGTCATTTGGGGGCCTTTTGAGGCCCCTACCTGTTCCTTGTATGTTGATGCCAACACTCTATCCCATGAGGGGCTGTGGGCATTAGCTCTGGTTTTGACAAGTTTGTTTGTTTTAATTAATAACATCCTATTTCAGGCAAAATTTGTCTGTTGTTTATTGCTCTCTGTGCTCAGTCCCACATGAAATTTGGCGCTGTACCTCCTTAACGATTTGTGTTTCGTATATCAAACAGTTCTCAGATCTGTAAAGTTGTGAGCTTGAAGAAAAGCTCCCTTCAAAGCATAGTTCAGTTTCATATGGATCTCAAAGGATCAAGTTCGTCCTTATGTAACCAAAGTTGCTGTTTCTATGCTTTCTTTTGACCACTGTTCTCATTTATCTCGTTTCCTTTGAAAACATCTTGCTTTTTTCCAGACATCTCTTCCACACTCAGTGGCTTATCTTTCAACATGGATGCTCAAACAATATTATATTTGGAACAATGCAGAAGATAAAGTCTAGGGCACCTTCTTATACATGCAAGGGAAGGAAGAATCATTCAGCTCAACAGGTGCTATTTCCCCCAATATATTGGGAAGGTCTTCATTTCCCTTTGCATGTAAAACACCACCTAACAACCAAGCTAAGGGAGCTAATATTTTACACAGTAATGGCAGTCTTTCACTTTCTAATATTTTGAGACATCAATGTTTTACAAATGTTAACAGATCAATGCTGTATGATCAACTGCTATAGCTAATAAACTGATTTATAAAGTCATATTTATAGCTTATCTCTCTTTTAAGTATATCTTGGACTCAGATTCTATCCTCCATGGAAATTATCTACTAACTATAAAAGGGTGAGCATGCTTATTACAAACATGGCTTAAATAAATGCATAAACATTCTGGGGACAAATAATAAGAATGGGGAAGAAATGAGACAGTATGAAGAAAATTCTTGGCTTCAGGGTTGGAAGTCATAAGAGACGAGATCAATAGGATGAAGTTGAACTTGCAAGAATATAGTCAATGATCTTAATGTTCGATTGTGTGGTGTGGCTGGAGCAACTGGTCAGGAGATTTTAATCATTCATACAAATTGGAACAAAAAAAGCTTTCTAGACAGTGCTGTGGTCAGATTTGCGGGGTGCTCTGAAGTAGAGAGTAAAATCTAAGAACGTGCCTGTTGAACTTGCTTGAAGTATACTAATCTAGCGTGCTGGCCCTATCTCTAGGCTGGATTAAGATGCTCCTTTTTTCATTTCCAAGTTTCCAACAGAACCTCGTGCATGTAGCCCTTAGGACATAATCACACTTTATAGTGGGTTTTTTTTCATTTTCTTTTGTTTTTCTGCTTACCTGTGTGTCTATCGATTAGATTTTGAGATCCTTGAGGACAAGGGAACTTGTGCCTATCATAAGCACCTAATAAATGTTTGTTTGATTTCATGTAATTGGATTTAACATCAAATAAAGATTTGTTTGAATATTCTGCTTTCTTAAAAATGCTGACTGGTCGCAGGTTGCCTGGCACAGAAGAGGCTGTTAAGAATGGCTTCTCCTCAGATGGCAGAAGCGCCCCATCTTCTCCTTTTGCCTCCCGGGGTTTTAGACACACACTGGCCTGAACACACACAATCCTGGGTCCTTTGCTTTGCAGCTAGATGCACACTTGGTGGGGGGAAACTTTTGGGGCGGGAGACAGCTGCTAAGCCACTTGTAAAGAAAGGAGGTGATGAGAAAATACTGGATTTCCTGCTGCAGACAGACCAAAGATGACTCTTCCTATAATTTGGGAAATGAGCTACCAGGGGGCTATCTGCTTTATACAAAGATTTTTCACAAGATTCTTTCAAAAAGTGAGTTTGTATATTTGCAATTTTTTTTCCCCTGGGGAGAAATTAAGTATTTCTCAAAGGGATCTGGAACCCAAAATGATTAGTACCTACTGCTTCGTGTGAGTAAACAGAATTTGGCTTTCAAAAGTCAAGCTTCTAATTCAATGTTTCTTTGTGGGAAGGCTAACATCTGAGCCTCATTGTATTTACCGACCGTGATACAACGTACCCAGCACACAACAGTCAACAGGGGTTTGTTTGGGCAAAATACATTCATAGGCAAAGCAAGGCTTACTTGAAAGCCATCACTATCCAGGGATGGCATCATTTGACAGTGCTCCTCACTTTATACACCATGGTGTGCTCACATGTAGCAGTTAGTAGAAAGAATTCACCCCTTTCTGAAAGAAAAAGACTTTTCATTTAATTTGTGAAAAATTTGAAATAGCTATACCCTTTTCCATGTCCAACTACTACCCCTAGAAATTTTTATTTAGATGATGAGAATATGAGGCTTGGTTTCCCACAGCTAGGAGCCCTAGTTTCTCATTCCTTTCCTTCAATGACCACACAGAGGTCCTGTGAGATCCCACACAGATCCAAGTGTTAAACATAGCAAAACAATCCAAGCAGGTTTGTAACCACAGGAGACCAGAAAGTTCTGAAACAGCAGGTGACTTTTCTGAGAAAGCTCACACAGTCTGGGTTAGGCTAACCTGTCCACAACAGAGCAGAAGGAAAAAAAAATAACCACCCATTTTTTTTCTTTTTTAAAAAGCTGCAGTTTCACTTGCTGGCTCAGCAAATGTTTTTCCCTATGATAGTTTGAAAAAGAACATGACTTGGAGGCCCTTTTACCCTTAGCCCTGCCTCCCGCCCCCGACTGTACCATTAAATCCTAGATACTGGGGTGACTAAAAAGGATAGGGAATAAATCAGTAATTGCAAAAAAAACCCCTTTCTCCCCATTTTATGCTTGGCAGCCCTTGCTACTTTTTTTTAAGTTGTTTATAATGATCAGTTCAAGGGTTTGCTCAGCTTGCAAGGTCACAGCCAGAGCGAGCAATGAACTTTGGACTATGGCTGGAGAGAGGTAAACAACAGGACTATAAATATCAGGGCTTCTGGCTGTGACTTGAAGGAGCTGCAGAGCTGAGCAAAGAGAGAGGAAGGAGACTGCTCGGAAGGGGTTGTGTAAGTAGGAACTTTGTGTTTTCCAATATTTGATTCAACCTTGATTCTTTTAGAGTTTGGAAAATAATTTGATTTTAAGTCTGATAAAATGTTTTTGTCCTTAGCACAGAGTTTTAAAAAGGGAGATGGGTAAATAAAAAAAAAAAATAATACAAAAGAAAGAGAACAGAAGAATGTGGAATTGGGTGGGGCAGGTGAGGGTCTGCCTCGGCTCAAGGCAGTCCTTGCTGATTTCTGCCCTGTCCGCAGGACAAAGATGGGAGCAGGGGAGGCAGGAGAAATCCAACGCCGTGACTCTGCAGCGTTGTGTTGTTATATGGCAATACTGCGTGTTCAAGCTTAACTATCTCCCACTGAAATGCAGAGTGAGAACTCTCAGGAAAAATCAGCCCCTGGGTTTGAAGGGCCGAGACTGAGATATGGCCAACTCTTAATGGGGAATTTAAAACAGATGTAACTCTGCAACTGGCCAAAAATCTAGTTTCCCTAACTGAATAGTGGTGGGATTAGTGAAATATAGAACTACTTTCAACAGCTTCCAATAATTGCAGTTGAGTTATTTATCTTCATTGTTTTTACACAGCTATCTGATAGCTATAATTATAATCAAATGTTTATTATGCAAAAAATGATCTTAAAAATAGTTGAACAGCCTATTGATTATATAGTAGAAGAAAATGTGTGTGAACTCCATAATCCACTACCCTCTGCCAATGGCTTTATGTCTTTTTTCATCAAAAAACTAAATGAGGGAAATAAGGGGAAGTCTTTTCCTTTATATTTACTATTTAGCCCCTTGCAAGGGTATGTATATGGTGAAGTGAGGATACCAAGTGCTGAATTTATGCTGAAGATTCTATAATTACTGAAATTATATTCTAGAAAGTAGGAGATCTCCCTCCAGTCTAGTAAAAAACAAAACAGCTCGAATTACTTTGATGTTCTCTTTGCCATCCTCGGGCATAAACAAATAAAACCCTGGCTACTATAATTGTTAGAGGTAGTCTATCTAATAGCTAAGAGGTCCTGTTTTGGATTTAGCAGAACTGGTTTGAATCCAGTCTCTTTTGTGATTTGCCACCTGTGTGGACTTGGGCAAGATGCCTAACTCTCTCTTAGCCAAGGTTTCCTGAGCTGCAGAAGGAGGTGACGGTCACATAGATGTAAGGATTAACTGACAGAGAAGTGCTTAGCACCACCCGTGTAGAGTTCTATAAATGCTCAATGAGTGGTAGCTATAATAAGGGTAATTGTGCCGTCAATATAAATGCCATCCTAAAGAAATGCCCTAGATTTAGTCCAGATATAGCCTCTGTTTTTTAAATACTAGAAACCTAAAAAATTAGAATAGTTGGGATGGCCTTAATAAATCATTTAATTTCCCTCTCTTTTAGTTAGGCTCTTATCAGTATACCCTATATAGGTAGGAATTTTGTGGTATTAAATGATGTGAAAGATAGTCCGGTTTTTAAAATTTCTATCTACATCTACCGGTGCACCAGAGCCCCAGTCAATCTGATTCTAGCTTTTCTACACTCATCTTAATTCTGGGCTCGCTCTAGGTAACTTATCATTAGCTGCCCACCCTCTTTCCCTCCCCTACCTCCCCCAAATGTACTTTCACTTTCTTATCCCAGATTAGTGCCTGAAAGTGTGCCAACTTCCCAGTTCTAGCATGTTGTCCTGATCTCTCTCCACAGACTTTTATATCAGAATAAGCCTGTTCATGGGTGGAGTTTTCTTTTACTGCTCGTCTCTGCTGAATGCGTTCCTTCTTTTTACCACCTCTTTACAGATCCCTTGTTTTATGTGTACCTCTCTGCTGGGAGAGTTAGCCTTAGTTCGGGGATATTTCTGGTCAGATACTGAGCTTTTCTACTCAGAGGAGGGCATCTTTTTACCCAAGAGCATGCCATCTAGTCACAGAAACTTCTGAAAGTCATGATTGCTAGTACATAGACGGAGTGTAAACTGCAGTGAGTTTGGTAGAGGGACAGCAATTGGTGACATTTCTCCTTGGTCAGAGTTTTTTCTTTGGTCATAGTTACCTCAGATGTGATAGTAACATTTTGGCAGGCGGTTTTATACCTGAAAAGATTCAAATCCTTTATTGTTAACATAGAGCTAGACTTTAAAGAATAAGAGGAACAAAAGAGGAACCAAAGCCAGGAGACTCCGAAATACAGGATGCTTGAACCTGCAGAGCTGAGGGCCCCACCTGTGCCCTCACTGCTCCCTCCTTTCTTCCTGGGTTCTCTTCCCATGCTGGCTCTTTTCCTTTCTGTGCAGAATCCCCTACTTACCCTTTCCTTTCTTAGATTGGTGGAGGGTGGGAAGAAGCAGTCAGAACTTATTTGAGGGGGGGAGGGGCAGCGATGGGGGAGGGGCAGAGGGAGAAGCAGGCACCCTGCTGAGCTGGGAGCCCGATTTGATTGAGGCTCCATCCCAGGACTCTGGGATCAGGACCTGAGCCAAAGGCAGACTCTTAACCCCCAGGCACCCCGCATCTCAAATAAAAACAAAAATACGTTTGCAGAATGTTACTTGGTTATAGAGGCCACAGTCTCAACTCTCAACCTTCATGTTCTAGACAAGTAGTTGGTTGCCTGTTCAGGCAGATCTCCACAGCATGCTTACTGAAGTTTCTTGCCAAGCCAGGTAGTTCAGAGGTGCTTTGACCACTCCCCTGCCTCTGGCTGATTTTCTGAAACTGTTCTGGGAAGATTTGGTGCAAGGAGGCCGAACATAATGAGCCCAGCAACACTGGGATAGAATCCCCGGGCTAGCTCCTGACAGGAAGGGGAACGGTACTGGCTGGATTTATAGAAATTCCCGGTTATGATTGTAAAATCGCCTGTGGAGATGACAGCAAGGTTTCCTCTGTTACAGGACAAGCCCAGCAATGTGGAGAAGCCTGGGGCTTGCCCTGGCTCTCTGTCTTCTCCCATGGGGAGGAGCAGAGAGCCAGGGACAAAGCTCCCTTTGTAAGCCGCCTCCAGCCTGGAGCATAGGGGATCAAAATCCAATGGTGAAATCAAGTGGTTCAGTGACAGTGGTGGCCCTTCTTCAAGCCAGCTGATACCTGTGCATTCTGCAGGCATCCAGGTGAGAGCCGTTCTGTGCTCTAGGATTTCTCAAGGGGAACGCTATCGAACACATACATACGTACATAAAAGAAACATAGAAATGGAAAAGATGTGTTTATTAAATCACATCTTTAGAAAAACTATACATGTTTGCATAAAACATGTTAGAGGAAAGTATACTAGGAGGATATATACCAAAATATATATAGTGGTTTTCCTGGGATTATAGAAAAATTTTCTTCATTTTGTGGACCTATATTTTATAATGTCCTACTAAATATGTATTACTTGTGTAATGAAATGTTCTAAAATGTAATCCTGCAAATGGGTTAGCTATTTTGATAGAGAAAGCAAATGCGAGTGCTTTGCTGGAGTACAATCAACACTAGACTTGCCATCAAATGCCTTGTGTCATTTCACAAACATATATATGTATATGTATATATAAATTATATGTATAACAAACATATTTGTTAGGTTCTTCAGTAAGTATTTATTGGGTAGAATTCTCTGTCAGATGGATTAAAAAACATACACTTTGTAGGATTAATTTGAGAACCAAATGAGCTATTGCTTGTACAGTCAGCATAAGGTTTTAACTGAGCGCAAGTGCTCAGTAAATATTGACAAAACGTAACTTTTAGTTTTTTACAACAATATAAAGAAGAGATATAAGTAAAAAATAGTAAAAGAGTTTCATGTAAAAAAATAGCAAGGAGAGAGAATTCACTAATAAATTAAATGAGATTATTCCTTTTTTGTATTTTTCCTAAATATTTTAGATTGGAAGACCTGCGAGTAAAACTGGAGAAAGAAGGATATTTGAACATCTCTTATGTTGTTGTTAATCATCAAGGACTTTCTTCTCAATTAAAATATATGCATCTTAAAAATAAGGTTTCAGAGTATATTGCTGTTTATCAACAAGAAGAAAACCAAACAGATGTCTGGATGCTCTTAAATGGGAAAAAGGAGGACTTCCTCATATATGACAGGTGTGTACACACACCCCAAATTAAAATATAACCTTTGCATTTAATTTAATAGTAAGTGATTTAAAATAAGACATCTTCTTTTGTTTTGTTACCAGACACTCAGCGAGCACATTAAAATGTTTGGTTTTAATGTTTTTGAAATGACTTTCTTTTGTGCAAAAGAATTTACCATTCTAGTAGGGAAATACAGAAAACTGACTAGACTCATCCCCCCTGTAGATGGGAATTCCGAGAAAGGAGCAATTTGTATATCATGTACAATTCTAACCTAAGAATTTTTCAGATGAATAACTATACTATGCAGACCCCTTGCTTATCTCTAATCTGATTAATAGTTTAAAAGCGACATACCTGAATTTCTGAACTATAAAGTGTGTTAATCTTTTAAGTCCAACCTGCATAAATCTGCTTTTGATCCCTTGGGTGAATAAAACATTTGTATTTTGAGGGAACCTCGATGCTTATGTTATTTGATATGACCAACATGACTAGTTGATTCTATTTTCTTTGGACTCTCCAGAAATGGTGAGCCAGACTCTGTTTAGGCCTAAGCTCTGTTTCATCTTACTCTAAATATTTTTAATATTACATGTTCTTTTCGGACTGCAAACTTTTTTTTTTTTAAAGATTTTATTTATTTATTTGAGAGAGAGAGAATGAGAGAGAGCACGAGAGGGAAGAGGGTCAGAGGGAGAAGCAGACTCCTTGCGGAGCAGGGAGCCCGATATGGGACTCAATCCTGGGACTCCAGGATCATGACCTGAGCCAAAGGCAGTCGCTTAACCAACTGAGCCACCCAGGTGCCCCAGACTGCAAACTTCTAATTTAGATAGTTGCAAAGTGTAGCTCTTTGATATTCACATAATATTATATATTCTGGATAAAATGTGGGCAAGAAGGACATTTCAACTCCACCATTTTTGGGAATACCAAGTATTGTAATTCCATTTCTTTCATTATGCTGAAATTTTTGTTGCATCAGATATATTTTTTAAATAAATGGGTTACTGGCCAAGACATGAGGATCTTTTTTGTTATGCTGTGATTTTTGTGTTGTGTGGAATTTGTGCTGCCATAGTGGTTATGAAAACCTCATGTGATTTGCAGAGCCCAATTTATGATAAGTAAGTGGTTTGGGCATTGGTAGAATTTATGTCTCTTACCAAATTGTATTTGACCAAGTCACAGTGACTTAACTACGTAGTTTTGATATTATTAATAGTGGTATATCTGTAACATTTTGAAATGCTAGTGTTAGATTCACTGTAGTCTTGCTGTGACCTAAGCTGGTATTCAGTGCCAGGGAGCTCATCTGAGACCCCATTCAAGGAAATTTACTGAAGTTGTGAATGGATGGGTCTTCGTTACAAGACCATTAAACCCAACAGTACCTATCCCAAACTGCTTACATACGATCATGATACAGAAAACATTGTAATGATACTATGTTTGCCCTTTTTTTTTTAGATGTGGCCGTCTTGTATACCATCTTGGTTTGCCTTACTCCTTCCTAACTTTCCCGTATATAGAAGAAGCCATTAAAATTACTTATTGTAAAGAGAAGTGTGGAAGCTGCTCTCTCATGGTATTTTATTTTTCTTAATTATTTTTACTGGGAGAAAAGAGAAAATCTTTTAAGGGCTATCTAAATAAGTTAGTGTCATTTCAAGACCAATTAGTTAATCAATGTTTCTGTTGGTTATACTAAAAATAAACTACAATGGTAATTTTTATAATTACACATTCTTTCTATTATGTAACATATACTGTAAGACATCTTTTCAAGATCCATATTGCTGCTTTTATCTAGAAGGAGTTTTGAAAACAAAGTCAGCATAGATCACATATTTCAAATACCACCAAGTGATATTGCATGTGTTCCAAGTGCTCAAAGAATTCAGCTAACATAAAATATCATTATTGTAATATCCTGAATATGTTCACAAGAGAGCATACTGATAGCAAAGCTTATCCATGGCATTACCTGAAATGGAATTGGGGCCCAGATAGCTACTTAATTTATCAAAGATGTAAGACTATCAGCTTTTCCATGAAGCGCTTACACTGTCTGCCCATTCTGTAGCCAGAATCACTGTGTTTATTTCACAATGGAATAGATTTTCTACTCGTTACTGATACTTCTCTCCTAACAACTGTGAGAATATTTCTTCCTTGTTATGAGAATTGATTTTAATTTATATATTAACTAGAACCGCCCCCATGTTGAAAAGGAAAATAATTCCAAACAATTTTCCTTAATAGGGCAAATTGGCAAAATTTGAACTCAGGTTTAAAAATAATTCTTTTTTTTAAAGATTTTATCTATTTATTTAACACAGAGAGAGAGAGAGAGATCACAAGTAGGCAGAGTGGCAGGCAGAAGGAGAGGGAGAAACAAGCTCCCTGCTCAGCAGAGAGCCCGACGCGGGGCCCGATTCCAGGACCTGGGATCATGACCTGAGCCAAAGGCAGACGCTTAACTGACTGAGCCACCCAGGCGCCCCTAAAAATAATTCTGAATTTTATTTGTGAGCTATACATCCTTCAGATTTTTCCAGGTGTAAAGAAAGCCATCTCAATTTTTAATGAATTATTTAATTAACTAATTTAGTTGTTATGAAGCACAACAGGTTAATTACT
This sequence comes from Callorhinus ursinus, assembly GCF_003265705.2. Lineage (NCBI taxonomy): Eukaryota > Metazoa > Chordata > Mammalia > Carnivora > Otariidae > Callorhinus > Callorhinus ursinus. Next base: position 59,487,071 of record NW_027397065.1, read on the forward strand.
CTAGTTATATAATTTTTCACATTTTAATCTTCATTATAATCCTATGAAGCTTATTCTACTGCTTTTAAAGAGGGGGAGACTGAGATAATGCAAATAAAGTATTAACTCAATGTCTAACTTCTAAGTGCTTAATAAATGCTAGCTATATTGATTCCTTATATTCTGGGATTATTTTAGTATTTTGCATTTTCGCAAGTGCCTAATAGTTACAAATATACCCAGTTATATTGAAACAAAGGCAGAAACAGTTCCCATAACATGCTTAAAATTTATGAGTCACCTGTAAATAGGAATAATATACCATATATATCTGATATGCCAAAGCAAATTGTTTTCCTATTTCATTGTATCCTAGATGCTGTCAATTAAATGACACATTATTTTATGTACTACTTAAAAAAATGCTGTCAGTTAAGGTGGGCCACAATGTTACAACACCAACAGTAGGATGCATTCTGATTTTAAAGACATTAAAATGTGAAAAAAATACATTGTAGGATCAATAAAATATAGTAATTGGCTTTTTGAAATTAGACTACTACTACCAATCTTTGGACATTTAGAACATTATGTAGTATATTTTAAACATTATCAAACTGTTACTAAGTTTATCAAATTATTTATAGTATTAAATTCTCAAAAGTGAAAGAAATAATCAACAAAACTAAAAGGCAACCTATGGAATGGGAGAAGATATTTGCAAATGACATATCTGATAAAGGGTTAGTATCCAAAATATATAAAGAACTTCTAAAACTCAACACCAAATAATCCAAATAAAAAATGGGCAGAACACATGAATAGACATTTTTCCAAAGAAGACATATAGATGGCAAACAGACACATGAAGAGATGCTCAACATCACTGATCATCAGGGAAATGCAAATCAAAACTACTGCAAGATATCACTTCACACCTGTCAGAATGGCTAAAATCAATAACACAAGAAACAACAGGTTTGGGGGAGGATGTGGAGAAAGGGGAACCCTCTTACACTGTTGGTGGGAACACAAACTGGTGCAGCCACTCTGGAAAACAGTATGGAGTTTCCTCAAAAAGTTAAAAATAGAGCTACCCTATGATCCAGGAATTGCAGTAGTGGGTGTTTACCAAAAGAATACGAAAATACTGATTCAAGAGGATACATGCACCCTTGTTTATAGCAGCATTATCTACAATAGCCAAATTATGGAAATGGCCCAAGTGTTATTGATTGATAAATGAATAGGAAGATGTGGTGTGTATGTGTGTGGGTATAATGAAATATTACTCAGACATAAAAAAGAATGAAATCTTGCCATTTGCAATGGTGTGGATGGAGCTAGGGAGTATTATGCTAAGTGAAATCAGTCAGAGAAAGACAAATACCATATAATTTTACTCATATGTGAAATTTAAGAAACAAAGCAAATGAACATGGGGAAAACAAAAAGAGAGGCAAACCAAGAAACAGACCCTTAATTATAGAAACAGACTAGGGGTTGCTGGAGAGGAGGTGGGGGGGAGATGGGATGGTTTAAACAAGTGATGGCCTTTAAGGAGGGCACTTGTGATGAACACTGGGTGTTATATGTAAGTGATGAATTACTAACTTCTATACCTGAAACTAATATTTTACTGAATGTTAACTAGCTGGAATTTAAGTAAAAACTTAGGAAAAAAAAGAAATAAGATAAAATGAAAAACAAAGCAAAAAAAAAAAAAAAGAAAGAAAGAAATGGCAGGGGGCAAACCAAGAATCAGAAACAGACTCTTAACTACAGAGAACAAACTGATGGTTATCAGAGGGGAGGTGGGTGTGGGGGATGGGTTAAATAGGTGATGGGGATGAAGGAATTCATTTGCTGTGATGAGCACCAGGTGTTGTATGGAAGTGTTAAATCACTATATTATACACCTGAACCTAATATTACACTATGTTACCTAAGTGGAATTTGAATACAAACTTTAAAAATTGCGTTGAATTCTCAAAAGTAATTTAGAAATAACCAAAATATGTACCATTTAATAGTTACATGCAAAAATCCAGTGGAATTTTTAACTTTTCAAAACAATGAACCATAACACTTAGAAGATCAGTTTGAGAGACCAAAGACTCACTAACTTTACTTACAAATCACTTCAGGTAGAAGTTTCGTATGACACTGCTATATCTGTAAGCTTTAAGCCTATGATTTATGGGTACACTGAACAATAAAAAAGACTTGCAGCAAATTAACTAGATTGATGCAGAATGGAACCTCTTGCTCAGCGGAAGATGGGCAGGAATTTGCTCCTTGCCCACCGCAGCTTGACAGGAGGGACACAGTAACAAAACTAGTGAAGTTCAAAACATTCCCTGACATAAGCTGAGGCATGAAAAATGACTCATCTTGAGCAGTTTATTGGCATTTTTGAATTATCAGAGAGAAATTAATTTGCTTCAGAATGTAACATTAAATTTGGATAGAACGGTAGATTGACACAGGTGTGAAAGGTTCCATGTAGTTCAGCTGCTTCTAAGATTTGATATTTGTTTGACTTGACTGCAATCAATGTAAGTTCTTTTAACCAGTTTATTTAGCTTTGCTTCTGCAGTGTAAGTAAAGTGGTTTGCTTTCTTTTTAAGCCTTATGTATCTCTTAAATTCTTCTTCAGAATTCTTAAAAATTTAGGAAATGCTCTTGATTAGGAAAATTTGAATTCTGCTGTTGATTTAACCAGTATAGAAGCTTAGGTGAACTGTTGAATTTTAATCATCTTATGCTCTATTTTATCTATTTGGAAAACATTAATGTTAATTTCCTTGTAAGATGCTTGAGGATTCCTTGATTAAATGCAAACTTTGCACAAGAAGCAGTTTATAATTAGGTATGATGGGAACCAAATTTTAATAGAAAGTCTAGGTGTTGAAACCGGTATCAAATTTTTATCTCATTAATATGACACTAGAAAAACAAAGCCAGTTCAATCCTAATTAACTGGTTTGCATTTTACATATTTTAGCTCTACAAATAATTTTTTGTGCACTCCTGCTATACCTATACATTTGTTGATAAATGATTATAAATTTGTTCTAGACCCTGGAATCTGAAGACTTCTGTAAAATGGTATCTTCGGCTACTGTGGGAAACACAACTGAGGCTCCCCAGCCACATCACCACCACCACCACCACCACCATCGTCATCATCACAAGCATGGGCATCAGCATCATGGGATTGATGGGGTTTCAGAGAATCAGCAACCAGAAGCCCCAGATGCTGCTGAGCATCCCACTCCTTGAGGCCTCCATTGCCACCATAAACACAAGAACCACCAAAGAGAGGGCCACCCAGAGACCTGAGATCTGCCAGCAGGAAGTGAAAGTTTACAACCTTCTGTTCCACAAAAGAGGCTCTGACGAAAGGGATGTATAAATCAATTACTCTGCAAATTGCCTAAAGATTCAGGGTTGGCCCCTAACAGCTGTTGCTGACACTGACGACATCTGATATTTGAAAAAACAAGGTCTGCAATCACCTGACAATGTAAAGAAAGCCTCCCCTCTCTATGCAGCTGACAGGGACTTTGGGCAGAGGAGAACGTCATTGAATCTTGACAGTGACGTTTACCTCCAGCTGCCTGACAAGCAAGTCAGCAGCTTCAGCCCACAGAAGCCAGCACCAATTGAAGCTGAAAACATAAGGCCAAAATGTGAAAATGACCTTCATACTAAATACTTAAATAAGACATACTCCCCAAGTCAGTCTAGACAATTTCATTTCCAGCATTTTATAAGCCACCTAATTAATAATGACCCAAAAATAAGAATTGGATTTGTACAAACATGGAGAAATCTATCATATTGGCTTCAAAATTTTAAAATTTAAGTCAAAGAAATTTTGACCCAAACCATATTTTCATTATTTTATTACAAAGGTGATTGCAGCATTTGGTTAATATGTTTTTTTTTCTCTTTTTCCAGTATTCTGCTTGCTTCAATGAGAACAGAGACGTAAACTATGACCTAGGGGTTTCTGTTGGATAGTTAGCAATTTAGAATGGAGAAAGAACAACAAAGACATGTTTTCCATTTTTTTCTTATTTCTCAAAAAAATATTATCTTTGTCTTTTTAATCTTATGTTTTTAACTGACTAAACCTTTAAAGAACTCAGTGAATTCTGTCTTTTAAGTTTCAGAAATACTGACACATGAATATTTTGCTAGGACTACATTTTAAATATCCATTTATACTTTGTATATCTAAGAGTCATATCTTGATTTTTACTATTACATATGAATGAAGCCCTTATATCTTGTTTTCTTTATCTAGCATTGTATCACACTCTTAAATTTAAGATAGTCTGTCTTGAAAGTTGTAATGGAAAAGATAAAAGAATGTTGTCTATCTCTTGATTGCTTAGAAAGTATTTCCATAGTCAATGATGGTTCAGTAGGTAAACCAAGTCCTATAAACCTGAACTCCTTTATGGTTAATACTATTAAGCAAGCATGTAGTATACGATTGGACGAATGTGGATTTGTTTAAATAAACTCAATTTAAAAAGTTTAAAGCTTTCTTTTTTTCATTGTTATTGTTTAGGCAGTATATTAATGACAGAAGCAAATTTTCAACTTCTTTTAAAGAAATTAAGTAGAAACTAATGAATTTATTGTCCTACTCAAAACCGTCTACGCTTAAGGTAAGAGCCTTTGCCAGTAGAGTTAAGTTGAGACTCTTTGCCAAGGGAGAGGCGTTGCTCTAAATCGTGAACGGTATTACGAAGAAATGCAATCTCCCTGTTTTTCTCTTCTTGCAGATGTTGAAGCTTCTAAATAAAGCAGAAAGAAATGTGTTACTGAAATTCAGAAATAGTAAGATTAAATACAAGAAACAACAAAACAACAACAAAAACTGCATTTCTGGTTTAAGTAGATATTTTAAAAGACAGCTTATTTTGAAAGGTTTATAATTTTATTTTTAGAAGCTTATGGGGTAAAACTGGAATAAGGATACCAAAATACGTATTAGTACCATTTGTTCTAGTTCATTCCCTTCTCCCTATATAGCTTGAAGTTATAAACCATAAAAGAGGAGTTGAACAAAAAGAAATCTATTATCTGAGTGCCTAAATAACTTCAGAAGAGTAGGTCAGCCCTAGTTCAGAATATATTACAGAATTCCTTAGATAGCCCGAAGAGTCAAAGACTTCTCTGATGTTTTAATTTACTGCTAAGATTTATTACTTTAAATTGAAGATGACTTTTAAAGTTTTATTTATTTTACAGAGAGAGAGAATGAACATGCATGCAGTAGGGAGGGGTAGGGAAAGGGAGAGAGAGAATCTCTCAAGCAGACTCCAGGCTGAGCACATGGCCCCATGCGGGGCTCGATCTCATGTCCCTGAGATCATGACCAGAGCTGAAACCAATAGTCTGGTGCTTAACTGAGCCACCCAGTCACCTCCAAATTGGAAATGACTTTTAAAGATTATTCAAAACCTAAGATCTGATTGTGTGATATATTTTAAGAAAAACTGTTAAGTATATTGTTAGTAAACACTAGACAGCTTTTATAGAAACACACTAAGAAACTTTATTTTCTTAAACAGTAGCTACGGAATAAAATCTCACATACCCTTCTGTAGATACTCTGTGGCAAAACAGTAGAATCTGGATATGATTTTGATTTAGTTTGAACTCTTGCTAGTTTGGCATCAAACTGAATCAAGTTTAAAAAGAAAGTTATTGAGAACATTCTAGCTAAACAACTAAAAACAATTATTTCTATAAATATAAGCATAATCCATTATGTTTTTTAACATATAATCTGTAATTTAAGTATATTCTCTAACACAAGATAGAGAAGTCTTTCTTTAAGAAACAATTTTTAAGAAAGAGCAAAGAACACCTAAACAAGATTAACCTTGCTGCATGTTAAAATTACCTGGAGAGATTTTTATTTTATTTTATTTTATTTTATTTTATTATTTTTTAAAAAGATTTTATTTATTTGACAGAGAGACACAGCGAGAGAGGGAACACAAGCAGGGGGAGGGGGAGAGGGAAAAGCAGGCTTCCTGCCGAGCGGGGAGCCCGATGTGGGGCTTGATCCCAGGACCCTGGGATCATGACCTGAGCCGAAGGCAGATGCTTAACGACTGAGCCACCCAGGTGCCCCACCTGGAGAGATTTTTAAAAGTACCAAATGCCTGGGCAGTACCTTAGAGATTCTGGGATAGAGTCAGCACAAAATTTTTGTTAAGATATTAGGTAGAGAATCTAGATTACCAGGGTTGGGAATCTAGTTAACTTAAAGATGGATAAAAATATTTTCATGTTACCATGGATGTCCTTTTGTAACGAAAACATAGTGTAGTCAACAGTCGTGGGGTAAAAACTCATATACTCTGCTGTAAACTCTTTGAGGCTGAGTAGTAGAATTTGGATATAATTTTGTTGATTTAGTTTGAACTCTAACTGGTTTGACATTAACCTGAATCAGGTTTAAAAATTCTCATGGAGAGAGACAGAACACAAACAAGGGCACTAGCAGATAGAGGGAGAAGCAGGCTCCCCACTGAGCAGTGAGCCTGATGGGGGACTCGATTCCAGGACCCTGGGATCATGACCTGAGCCGAAGGCAGACGCTTAACCGACTCAACCACCCAGGTGTTCCACAGAGTCTTTCATTATAATTCTTCCCTTCAGGTTGAGGTCAGTGTATCCTCTTTGTGGTCTAAAAACAAACTCAGTGAGATTGTGTTCTGGTTTAAGGAGGTAAATGGATAGTTACAATGAAGATGAATAACAAAACGTTCTGTATATCAATGTAGACAACAGACTTGGGTTAGACCAGTGACAGGGCCAAATGGCAAACAAAATGCACATTTTCAATAAAGGGATTAGAAGTTGATGGTAAGTCTTGAAACATGTCCGACGGGATCTCAGTTGGCTCCCCGGCCCTTCCCGTCCGTGGGTCGTGGGCATATTGACCAGAGAAAGTAGCAGCAGCCAAATGCCTCTCAAGTCAGCATCAGCCCCCTTTGCTCAAAGGTTATATGGATTTCAGTATTGGACCTCACCAAGCACCCCAGAGATACCAAACTTTCATGAACATGAATAGTAAGCTAACTAAGCTGGTGAATTCTGAGAACACAAGGTAAAGTGGGAGTCAGGCTGGGGAAAAGCAATGGAAGAAAGATGGAAGTGGAGATGGGTAGAATCTAGATAAAAATTTTAAAGAACAAATATACTGTCAAACATCCGTGTCTTTGAGATTCTGACATCTAGTTAAACAACCTCCTGAAAGGGCTTTAGAGCTTAGAACTGGAACTGTAGCCTTTGAGATGCCCTATTTGAAGTCCCTTTAACATTAAAAAAAAAAAATCTGGTTTGTCTGCCCATACGGTAACTATTTTCCACACATTTATTAGGGAGCAACTTGTCTCTTTTTAATAAAGCCAAAGGAATTTCTAATTGGTTTACCAGGGTTCCACAGTTTCTGCTGAGAGAAAAATGTTAAGGATTAGAAACATTCTCTCCACTGCTGGAATGGTAGACCTATGAAGCTTGCATAGACTCAGCTACAAAGTGTGGGGAAATCTTGAGTTACAGGTCTTCAGTCTCAGAGGAAACAGTACCCTCTGTGGAAACCAGGACCTTCTGAATGACTGAAGAGTCCCACCTTCAGGCCAAGTGCTGAAAGGCAGGGTAGCTAGTTGTATCAGATGTTTGAGAACTATGTGTGATGGAGAGTGAGCCTCTGTGTGTGTGAGTGTGTGTGTGTGTGTGTGTGTGTGTCAGGGTTTTAACTACTCCTGAAATTTATCTTACTGTGATGAAAAAAAAAAACAACAAAGTCGAGTCTAGACTAAGGGATGCATCTTCAAATTTAGCAGACTCTTACACACTTACCTCTAACTGTAATTTGATTATTTCACTTTGTTTTTCCTTTTCTTGAGTTCTTAACTTTGCATTTAACTCTGAAATTTCCACCTCCTTTTTCTCTATTAGTTCTTTATGCTTTTCTTCATTTGACTCAACTGAACAAAAGTAAATAAAATTAATTCATCTTAATGTTTCAAAAATCTTATAAACTTGTATATCTTTAGCACTTTAAACAATCCACAAGAAAGTAAATTTTATTAATAAAAATATTTTAGAAACCATTTATATACAGGGTGGCTTTTATATATTTTTGACAAGGCCCTACAAAATTCTTGAAACACAAAAATTACCCGTGAAGTACTTTTGAACAAATAAACTGATTTGTATTCTTAAACATCAATTTTATATAATATATATATAATAGAGAGAGAATAAATAGGAGACTTAGTAGTTAAAGAGGGACACAAAGCTTGGATTCCTAGGTACAGAGGACTCCAAATTACTGGATGATTTTAGAGCTACATCAAACCCCCGCTAAACTCTATTCCACATGATTGGGCATCTGTCATATTCACACCACATCTCTATGCTACGTCAAATTTCCTCTTCTCTCAACTTTCCTATTCCTATTAATGACACCATGTCATTCAGGATGGGAGCCTCAAGGGAATCTCCAACTTTAGGGAGAAAAGAGTCAATTCATCCACAAACCCCACCAATAAGGGCTCTCCATCCAAGACCAATTCACTACTTACTTAGTTTCAAGACTTGTTTTTCCTCACTTGGACTCTGTGTCCAGGCTTTCAATCACTGTTGCCAGGTTAGTCTTCCTAAAGCATACCTCTAAGTATGGCCATCACCTTCTCAAAAACCTTTAATCACTTCCCATTTCTTTTATCCTACAATTCAAGGGGTCAAAGAATCCAGCCCTAGCCACAGTTTTTGGCTTTTCTCTTGCTAACCTTTCCATATGGCACAAAGACAAGGTAGGAGATGGACTATTATTCCCTAAAATGTCCTACGTCTCCCCCTCTATTTGTCTTGGCTTTTATTTTCTCTCTGCTGAGAGACTCTTTTTCCCATCTTCCCCAATGAATCTGAGCCATATTCATTCTTTGGGATCAGGGCCTCGTACTTAACAGTGTTGAAGGACAGAGTAATTTTGATAAAGTTCAACTTAGAATTTTTTTCCTTTATTGTTTGTGCTTTTTAATTCTTTCCAAGAAGTTGTGGCTAACTCAAGTTCACAAAGATTATCTTCTATGCTTTCTTATAGCAGTTTGTAGATGTAGGTTTATATTCTGACTTACCATTTCTAGTAAATTTTTGCATATATTGTACATAAGTATGAGCCCATACTAAGAAAAGTATCTATTACTTTCATGAAACCAGTTAACTCTCAACATAAGTTCATGAGACCTGCTTTAGTGAGGGAAGAAAATCTCATTACTGAAATAATATTCCGTATGCAGACCATATAAATATCAAAGCTATTAATTATACATTTCACTGTAATCTTATAAGGACATTAACTGTTTCAGATTAAGTAATGGTAATTACAAAAACCATAAATCCAGTTTAGAAATGTTGTAATTTATATCACATAAATATATAGAAAGGTACAAAACTTAAATTAAAATGCATCAAGGCAATGTTCATTCAAGAAAACTGGCAATTACTGAAAAAAGTTTATACATGCATTTAAATTATTTTATGATGTCTTAGAATTAATTAAGTTAAAAATAAAAAACTTACTTTTTTGCTGCATATCCTGATGAAGTTTCCTTATTTCTATCTTATATCCCTCCTCTTTGATTTTCATTTCACTCATAAGTTTGGCAATATTATTTTTATATTCCTAAAGATTAAAATATATATTCATTCCTCAATTACATATGTGTACACAACAAACTTCCATTAATTAGAAAGGTGAAATTCTCAAAGTTTATGTTAATTTTTAATAGTAATCATATCTATAGGGGAAAGATATTGCTTATCACTTGAATAATCAGCTTTGAGAAGGATCAGTTTCTGGTCCAGGGAGAGAGAGACCATCTAGAGAGAACATCTTATCTTTGCTTCCTGAATACTCATCACCAGTGTTTAACATATCATAGATGCTCAAAATATTTTGTTAATTGTTAACGAATAAATGCCATGATAGCATTAAAATATGTCTATTAAAGCCAAAGCTATACTTTAGAGCCAATAGTAAGTTCTGTTTGATAACTGGCAGGCTTAATGTAACATAGGATGAATCCTTTGAATGTGGCCTGAAGTTCTATTTCTGAAAATTATATATACATCCCTAATTCCCAGAAGGAGGTTAAGTACTACCCATGGTAAGGGTTAGCTTTATAAGGAGGAGGCTAGAGAAGGATGAGTTTGGGAGTTGAGAAGTTCTCACCAGGTGCCTGTGATTGGTTTCTTAGGTTGCCGAAGCATAGAAGTGATTATTGTGCTAATGTGTTGGAAGAGAAAGCCCCTAAAGATAAAATTTACAGTTTTTCCAGAGGGATGTTTCTACATAAAGAAACCACTCACAGGCCTAAGATGTAGGCAGGAAAAAGGAAAGCGGCAAGAATAAAAGTAAAAGAGGATACTAAGAAAGGTACATTAATGGGAAGGCAAGAGGTTCAAGAAAAGCTTCTAAACTAAACATCATAAAAGCAGGGACTTGGTTTTTACTTACCATTGTATCCTCAACTCCCTGTATATCTCTGGATAATATTTGTTGACTGAATAAGAGTGCCAACACGAATTATTTAAGTCAAAAGTTCCTAGCCTAAGCCCAGTAAATGGGCTTTTGAAGATCCATTAACTTTCTGAAATTGTATGAAAATTAGACACACACACACACACATATATATATGCATGTGTACTATTGAGCATTTTTCTCAGAAAGTGCTCACAGCTTTCAACAGATATTCAGTGGTATTGAAGAGGTTAGGTGTCCACAATTAAACATGGAGGTACGTGTGCCGAGATTATATAAGTTCAAGGGGAGATAGTGTGGATACCTACTTGTGCTACTCAACCCGCCTGGCAACTTGTAGGAATGGCCAAACTATCTAACCGTTGGCTGTGATTAAACCTTGGCAGGTGAATATAAAGGCGAATCTCATAAACTGTCACTTTTCACATGCATGTATCTAGATTTCTAGATGGGCAACCACAGAGTGGCTTTCCTAAACTACTCCTGACTCAACTAAGCATTTGCTGCTCTGAGAAACTGCAAGAGACAAGTCTATGTATGTTTTCATTCCCCATTGATTTTGCCGCGTGAAGATGCCATCACTGAAGTGGAAAGTGTCCATTAATTTGGAAAGACAGGATTTTCACTCCAGCCTCTAGGCATAAAGGCTATTTTAATATGTGGGCTCGGGCCTGGCTGTACCGCACTAGGTTCTTCTCCCCAACTTTAGTCTGTGTCAGCTCTGAGGAATCCAATTCTTTTCTCTTTCTAAGGGGACCAAGTCCCAACAAGTTATTCTTGGTTGCCTTCTTTTCATTTGCCTTCTGGAAACTTTAAATTGTGAGGGAAAACCCCCATGTTGTGTTTTGTTTTTATAAAATTTAAGGATCCTCTGTATACAAGTTACAAAACCTCTTCCAGTCTTACAAATAAGGTCATTGAGTACCTCCTGAGTGTTTTCCTAGAGAGTGGTTCTCCATATGTTTTGGATGTACCTGGACATTTTGTACTAGAGACTTCTCATTGGATTGAGATTATCTTTAGTTTGCTTTGAACAGCTGCTAATTAAGAACTTCTGAATCTTGGATTATGGTATTTTCTCTTTAATTTCCACCCCTTTGAAAACTCCTAAAGTATCCTAGGCAAAGCAATATTCTATGGTTTGACATTTTAGAAGAGAAAGAAGGCAAACATTTCTCGCCCTTCTCTCTCTGCCCCAATTATACCCTAACTTTTATATATATATGTATAGTTGAGCTTTAGAGCCAAATAAGGAAAGAGTGGGAAAGAAGAAAAGAAAGGGATAAAAGAAAGAAAAAATAAAGGGTGGGATATATTCCAGAGATATTTAAACTATCTCAAGTGTGGGACCAGATTGAATTTGGAAATGATCCTTCAAGTTCAAGTTCTAAGTTTGATAAAGATCCAATTTGAGTTTTGGAAACCTGAGGTCTGCCAGAGTTTGACATATTGGCTCCTGAGAGATGAGAAAAAAATTATCATAATACACCTCCCAAAGGGCAGTGGGAACTGACATTTACTGAGCACTTTTTATGTTTAGGTACTGTGTTATCTGTTTTATAATTGCTGCCATATGTTGTTCCTATGGAAGAAAAGAAAAAGTAGCAGAGGGTATGGTAGCCTTTGGGAGATAAATAATTGGTGATCCACATAAAAACCTCCTTTCATTTGGATGATGCAATAAAAGTACACAGATTACTCAAGTCAGAAAGATTAATGATTCATTTATTTTATAATAAAAAATGTTTTAAATGCTAATTAATAGAGTATACTCTAGGTTTGCCTGTCTGGCTCAGTCAGTGGAGTGTGTGATTCTTGATCTTGGGGTTGTGGGTTTGAGCCCCATGTTGGGTGTAGAGATTACTTAAAAATAAAGTCTTTGAAAAAAATAGAGTATACTCTAGAGTAAAAATTCTATTAACATAATTTAAAAATATGTAAATATGTAGCAAAATAGTTGCATTTCTTTTTGGTGGAAAGAAAAAGTAAGGCAAGTGATATATTAGTGCATTATAGTCTGCAAAGAGACTAGAGTCATTCAAATTGTTATTTCTTTAAAGATTTTTATTCGTTAAAAATTCTGCCACACATATACACATACTTATTTCCTCTCCAAATTTTGGCTGTATTCATTAATGAGAACAACCCCCCTTTTCTTCTAATTTGAGAAGACAAATGGTCTACAGGAATTTGATTGAATATAAAAATATATAAACTCACCTGTTCATGAGATTTTAACTTCTCTTTCATAAGATCAGCATTTCTTTTTAGTTGTTCATTTTCACCTGTGTAAAAATCACCAGAGGGCATCCTAGTACATAGTACTTTTTAATTAATATGAGAAAATATTTAACATTTCAAGTTTCCATTCATGTATGCTTTCAATACATACATACAGCCTCTATTGCACATGAGGCTCTGTGCATAGCACTGGGAATGTTAAAACAAAGAAAATTATAGCTCTTCAAAGAAGAGCCTAATGGTAAAACAGATGTGGAAGTAGTTACGATGTGCTATGATAATTGCTCGGTAATGGTAGCGTGTCTGAAAGACCATGGGAACCTGTGGAAGAAAATCCTCAATCAGCTTGAAGCCAGGAAAGGATTTACCGAGGAGGAGCCATTGACAATGAGACTTAAATGATGCGGGTTACTCCATGCTGAAGAGAGGCATTTCACATACAGAAAACTGTACAGAAGCCTTCGGGTTTGAGTGAGGATCGCATGTTTGGGAAAATTACAATTCAAGTACATTATTGTTGGAGTGTAAACGGTGAGGAGGATGTACTAAATAGGTGGAAGTCATATCCTAATAGGAGGTGGATATATTCTATATGAATGACTTTATATTTTATTTTCTAGGTTACGGAGTCAAAGAATTTTGAACAGTGAAGTGAAATGACTAGTTACAGGTTAAAAAAATTATCTGGCAGTGTAAAGGATGAATGGGAGGGTTTTGACCCTAGAGAAATTGGTATCAGTAAAAATAGATCAAGTAAGAAATAACAGGAGCCTAAATTAGATCAGTGGCAGTAGGACATAAAAGGAAAATGAATATAATTATTTAGATAGTAAGATGGTAAGATTACCAGGAGACTTAGTGACTGAATGGATAGCAGAGGCAAAAAAGAAAGGGGAACCTTTGCTTTGTAGGTTGGGTAATTTGTTTGGGTGATTGAAAAATGTTCATCAGTTTGGGAAAAATTAGAGGAAGATTTTAGGAGTGAAATGATGAGTGTAGGTCTTTACTATGCTAAATTTGATTGCTTGAGATATCCAGGGAATATTTCTTTTTTTTAATAAAGATTTTATTTATTTATTCATAAGAGACAGAGAGAGAGAGAGGCAGAGGGAGAAGCAGGCTCCCCGCTGAGCAGGGAGCACGATCGGGGACTCAATACCAGGACCCTTGGATCATGACTTGAGCAGGAGGCAGACGCTTAACCATCTGAGCCACCCAGGCGCCCTCCAGGGAATATTTCTGGTAGGCTGAGAAACATTTAGAAGTGGCCAAAGAAGAGTATCCTGTAAGGAGACTGAGAAGTGTCCAGAGATGCAGGAGAGAGTGGTGATAAGAAAAGAGAGGTTAAAGGGGTCATAATCAGTGGCAATAAACGCAATAAAAAGATCAAGTGAAAGCACTTCAAATCTGAAAACTTTGGGAAATGCCCAATTATTTTAAGTTGAAGACTACGTGACGATGAGGACTATGTGAAGATGAGGAAATGGATAGTGAGTACAGGCCATTCCTTTGAGGTTTGATTGTAAAAGGAAAGAGTGAGGGCAACTGGAGGGAATAAATCCAAAGTCAAGGAAACATTGTTTTCTTGTTTGTTTAAGAGATGGGAGAGATCTGAGTTGTTTAAATGCTGAAGGAATGGACAGCAGAAAGAGAGAAATAAAAAACAGAGAAGAAGGGACAATTGAAGACGCAATACTCCAGAAGAGAGATAAGAGTTAAACCCAAGTGGAGGAATTAACTTTGGATAGGAAGGATTTTCTTTTTTTTAAGTGAAGGAGGAAGGTAGTAAGGATATGTCCAGGTATGTATATCTTTAGAAAGGGTGCGGTGGGAAGAAGAGGTAGTAGGTTATAAGATTTAGGTAGTTTATGAGATTGTGTTATAGATGATTTCCATATCTGTAGGCTCACGATGTTGGATGAAATAACTTTTATCGTCTATTCCGTCTATGCTTCCATATTGAGAAAGGGGAAATTTAGTTTTAAACTTGAATAAATGGGACTATTTTGATTGCTCATTCAAAGCACGAAAAGAGATGGATAGCTTTGAAGTTTTTGGATAAAAGATTATGGAGAATGTAATTATTAATGATATTTAGGCCATTTTATGTGTGGAATTTTTAAGTTTGCCTTTTTAGGAGACCCTAGTATTTTCCCAGCATTAAGGTTCTGCCTTTGGCTCAGGTCGTGATCCTGGAATCCCTGGATGGATCGGAATCATCAGAGATCATCGGGCTTCCTGCTCAGTGGGGAGTCTGCTTCTCCCTCTGCTCCTCCCCCCACCTCGTGTTCTCTCTCTCCCTCAAATAAATAAAAATCTATAAAAAAGAACGAGGTAGTTTATGTCTGACAGCTTTCATTTTTTTTCAGTGAAATAGAAAGTAAAATAAGTTCAAAGAGAAAGAAACAGATTTAAAGTCGGTTTGAAGGTGAAAAGTTTGAAAAGCGAGGATAAATGAAGTTGAAACTGAGATTTATAAATTAATGTGGGTCTGTAATGTATGATTTTTTACCAGTAACCTTCAGTAACTGTAGTATTATAAGTAAGCAGATGTATGGTTGGATTGATCCATCTTTGAGGATTAGTCTAACTGGTATTAGAAAAGGTAAGGAAAATAAAACCATTCCCAAAAGAGAAGATAAATGATATTCTAAGCTAGATATCTAAGCTAAAAAGGGAGGAAGGTTTTATCCTACAGAAACATTATTGAGAGCATAGTTATATTTACTTAATGTATTTTCATGTAAAACTTAAACAATGAAATGAAATGTATTAAAATATGGTTTTGCATCTTTAATTTGCCCTACTGTTTCAGACCTACCATAGTCAACATCTTTTTATATATAACCAAAAGCCATCTCCTGACACCAGATGATGAAGAAGGAGCAGTGCTTGACAGGTTCTCTACTCATTCTTGTTAACTAAGGAAAAGCAGATACTTGTTTTTGTTTGTTTTATTTTTGTTTTGTTTTGTTTTGTTTTTGTCACAGTAATTAAGGGCTGGGAGCAGCCTAAAAAACTTTGTGCTAACTAGGCAACTAATACCTCATGTATCTATTAGAAATGCTGTAGCATCCATTACTGAAAGATGAAAGAAAAGGTATTTGATGTTTTCTAATTTATAAAAGTATACTTGCTTGTCTTAGTAAGTGAAGCATCTGTAAAGGGAAGCCAATCATCTCTACACACCTTCCCTGACCACTTACTTCACCGAAGTTATCAATGTTAGCAACCTGATCTGTATTTCTTCCCTACTTTTCTCCCAGCTTATATAATTATTTATAAACATATCACACATTTGTACTGGTTTTATTTATTTTTACCAATATAAAATTATACTATATATATTACTTTGCAAAAAACATTTCCTAAAAATGGACATTCCTTCAAGTCTGCAATTTTTATGCATATATCTACATACATTTTTATAATTTTAAATAAATAGGATCATATCAAACACTCTGAGCTACTTTTAGGACACTCTTCCCTTCTCTTCTTTCATTTTCTTTCTGCCTTCTTCCTCTCCCTCTTTTTTTCTCCTTCTTTCTCCTACTCCCACACCCCTGATGTAATTGTGTTTCCTTATCAGCTTTTCCCCTTGCACTTAACCTCTGGATCATATATATGCATACACATACACATTTCCATAATTTTATTCATATCTTTTACCCATTTAAAAATTCTTTTTTATCCCTGCTGGTCAATTTATAGAGCTCGTTGTATATTGTAGATATAAAATATACAGGGGAAGGAAAAGAAAAATAAAATAAGATGAAAACAGAGAGGGAGGCAAACCATAAGAGACTCTCAACTGAAGGGTTGCTGGAGGGGAGGTGGGGGGTGAGGTAATTGGGAGATGGGCAATAGGGGGGCACTTGATGTAATGAGCACTAGGTGTTATATGCAACTGATGAATCCCTAAATTCTATCCCTGAAACTAATAATATACTATATGTTATCTAAGTTGAATTTAAATAAAAAATAAAAAAAAACTACACTGGTACTTGAAAACACTTTTTTGAATAAATTACTTGTTTTTTTCTTACTTTTGTGTGACAAAATAACATGTAAGTTGTTTTATTTTTGTTTCTCCCTTTTTTTTTAAAAAAAAGATTTACTTATTTTAGAGAGAGAGAGAGATAGCAGAGGGGAGGGGCAGAGGGGAGAAGTCAAGAGAAGCTCAAGCAGACTGCATGCTCTGTACAGAGCCCGATGGCGGGCTTGATCTCAAGACCATGAGATCATGACCTGAGCTGAAACCAAGAGTTGGAGGCTTAACTGACTATGCCACCCAGGCACCTCTGTTGTGTACTTTTATTGTATTGTTATTACGAAAGTTCGGTCTTTTTTTTTTTTCTCTTTATATAGTATCTGAGGTTTTCAGATTGGTTAAGAGGACACCCCACAGCTCCAGGTTGTATCCTGCATACAGCTAATGTTATATCCTGAATTTTCTTTTAAGTTTTTATTGTTCTTTTTTACACCGCAGCTTTATCCATCTGGAATTTATTTTTAATGTGGTGGGAAAGAGTCCAACTTTCTTTTCTTCCAGATGGAAAGCTAGTTGTGCTAGTACCATATGTTAAAATGCCATTCTTTTTCCAATAAATTGAAATATTTCTTGTGTCATATATTACACTGACAAATATTGGGGCCTGTTTCTAGAATCTAGTTCTCTATTCTTTCTGGGGATGTCTTTTTCAGTTTTTATGCCAATACCATATTGATTTCATTACAGCAGTTTCGGGGCATGTTGTTACCTGGTAACAAAACTCTCCCTCCTCCACATTCTTCTTATTTTTCAGTTTTCTTATTTGTTTCTTCTGTCAAATGAGCTTTAAGATTATTTTATACAATCTCTCCCATCCCCAATTGAGAATTTTAATTAAAATGGCACTAAATGTGTATATTAACTTGAGGACAACTGACATTTTAATGATAAGAAATCTTCCCTCTTCCAGAAAAACTGATCAACCCATCTAAATGTTAAACTACTTGCATCTTATCTGACTTAGGCACGTCTATAATTTTGCTAAATAGAACCACAGAACTTATCTGTGACCTAAAGCCCCTTCTGAAGATGTAGCTAACTTCCTTAATACTTTATATTACATTTCAGTTGGCTCTATGTTGGCTTTCATTTGTAGTACAAGCAACATATGATTATCGTTGGCACTGTTGTTTTTTCATCATCCTACCAGAGTGAGATAGCACAAGCTGGGTGAAGGACAGAGGGAGAAGCAGGCTCTCCACTGAGCAGGGAGCCCGATATGGGACTCGATCCCGGGACACTGGGATCATGACCTGAGCCGAAGGCAGACACTTAACCAACTGAGCCACCCAGGTGCCCCTACGTTAGATTTCCAAACACAGGTTCCCACTCTGGCCACTTCTTTAAGGTGTAAGGCTGCTCTGGCTGGAGTATCTATAAATTCCAATAGCATTTTGCATCATTGTAGAGTCTGCCTGGTCCTGATATTTGACAAATAATCTTTCTCTGGCCTAGGCAAAATTCATTTTATTCTCTTGGACTCCAATAATTTTGTGATATATTTTTCTAAAATTAGTTATTCTCCTTTGGTATTGAACTGGGAGGTCCTTAAGTGTACACTGTCTTTGTATTCATTATACAATTACAGTGAGTTGGCTTTTTAAAAAATATCATTGATGATTGGATTGCATAGCTTTGTAATAATTTCATTCCATAATGAGCTAGATATTTTTACATTAAGTTTCCTTACATGGTTGCCTGAATGAAGGCTGTGTTGATTTAAACTGGAACTGTCCTCCAGCAGCATTTACTCAGATCCTGGAAAAGTTTTTGTCTTTTAATTAACTGAGTGTTTTTATTTTATTATTTTTAATTGGAAATTAATAGTTATATAACTGCATTGTTCTTTGTCTTATTTTGTTTTGCCTTGGTTTCTAGAAGATTTAGAGTTAACTTTTGTGCTATATTGAAGCAACTACCTGTAGATTAGGCTTCTGATCCAAGTATTTTCCTAACTCTCTTCTTATTCATTGGCAGGGCTAGCGCTATGGGTGTGCGATCTGTGCAGCTGCATGGGACCCTGCACTCAGAAGGCTGCTGTCCTTGCTTCTGCCTTCAATGTCTGCACATTCTTGATAATTCTGTCTTTGAACTTCTTACTAATTTTGTCTTTGCACTTACATTTTTAAGTAAATTCCAGTTGGACAATGCAGCATGCATGCGAGCAGAGAAAGTAAGAGCCATAACCATGTCCACTCCTCCTTGACACTATATTCATACACCTCATTTGCAATGCCCCATGACCACAGAATTCTAGTGGACTTAGGATGCCTGGGAGCTCAGCAAAACTCAAAGGTACAAGTACAAGATGAACATGTTCCATTTACAACTAGGTAAGCAAGGGTCCTTATTTTCTTTTGAACTAGAACTTGCTTCAAATTCAGAAAGAAAGAAATAGCATTCTAAGAAACATGAATGACCACGCAACTCTATCATATCCTTTCTCAATTCTGTTATTTCCCTCTCTTAAACATCTAATTATGTTAAAGAGGATGACATAAAAGGAAAGAGAAGGATAGGAAAATTCACAGTTTCTTTTCCTCTTAGTCCTTCTTTGTTCATCAGGAAGTGAAGGTAGAGAGTATTGGTAGAATGTGCAGGTATCAAGAAGTAAAATGAATAATAAATGGTTTAGGTAGTTTTGTGCAGCATTTTCACTATTGTGGCAAGAATGAAACAGATATGCATGTACAAGCTATGAAGTATTAATTGGGTACTTTTGTGTATTGTGTATCTTTGAATTCAAAACTGGCTTGTACAATATAAAGATGAATGTTTATGTTCCTAACTAAAATGTTTATGTTCCTAACATAATATTTATGTTCCTAACTAAAAATTTTTATTCTTTTTTACTTAAAGAAACATTAACAAAAGTATAAAACCCTGGCAAATTGAGAGAGACCACAGAAGAAAGAAAAAAGCTCTATATTTTAGAACTTTAATGTTACTTTTCCCTACCTTTGGCACATTGGGCCCCACATTTTCATTTTTGTGTGGGGCCCTGCAAATTATGTAGTTAGTCTTGTTTATGGGTTTTGTTCTTAGCTTTCTTTTAATGTGCCTTTAGCAAATTTCTTTTGGACAGAGGCAATTTTTAAATAACGAAGATTCTGAAGTATATACTCATAGCAGATCATTTCTCCATATGGGGAATGTGCTTATATGAATGTAGCATTTTTCCAAGGATATTATAGAAGCTAACATGTTAAGTTATTGTATGCTGAAAGAAGTATTTCTACACTTTTCAAACTACTTTTATTATTTATTTATTTATTTATTTATTTTAAAAATCTTATTTATTTGACAGAGAGAGACACAGTGAGAGAGGGAACGCAAGCAGGGGGAGTGGGAGAGGGAGAAGCAGGCTTCCCGCTGAGCAGGGAGCCCAATGTGGGGCTCGATCCCAGGACCCTGGGGATCATGACCTGAGCTGAAGGCAGATGCTTAATGACTGAGCCACCCAGGCACCCCTCAAACTACTTTTAAATTGAGCAATGCTTTTTTCTTTAGGAGTAAACTAATCATTGATTAGCTTACTTTCTTAGATAATTCTTTTAGAGAATACACTCAACCATGTGCTATTGTCCTTTTAAAAACATTCTAATCAGTGATCAATTTTGATTATCATTTTGCTTACTATGATTGATTGATTTTGTAAAGTAAAGTTGTACTATACATAACAGTGTCCTTCTGGAAACCTACCCTGATAGAGTATAAGGGCCTAAATAAATTCAAGTTACTCAGCTTTAGTTCAGACAGGGAAAAAAAGCAATATTAAATTGCAAGAAATTATCTAGAGATAATTGGCAAAAATAAGCTTGAATTCTACTGATTTTAGAAGTGTTCTGTGTTTGCAGCTGATTTCATGTGTCTCTCTTCTCCATGACACCCTGCCCATGTGTTTGAATTCTTAAATTCCTGAGTCCTCTTTTAATGAACAAAAATCTCTGAATCTTGTTTTCTTTGCCCTGGTAGTAACTAACCATAAGTTAGATGTCAGAATGACACTATCTTTCATACAATGAATTATGGGGGTTCTCCTAAACTAGCATATAAGATAATATACAGTAATATAATATAGGAAAAATCCCTATCATTTGATATATTGTGATGAATCATACTCTATTTCTAAAGACCCATGTCCATGCTCTAAACTCCAAACATACATTACTTCAAAGACAGGCAATTATGTCTGTGAAAAGATTGTATCCTTGACTATTGGTCAATATTTGGTATCTTTTTTACAAAAAATAATTATAATTCAGTAATGAATATATTAAACATTACCTTTCTAGGGCTTCAAAATAACTTTAATTTCTGGTAGATGTTTTATTTGAACAAATCCTGGGAACAGTTAAATACCATTTGAATCCTAGAATAAGAGCACTCTAAGGATTATGAACATCCACAATTTAGGTGTATTTAGTCACAGAGAAGGGAAAAGTTGTTTTGAACCATCAGCATTGAGATGGGAAAATGAAAGCCCAAACCAGGTGTGGGATGGGATTCAAATGTGAAAAAAGTGAGCAGACTGCTAGAGCCAAGAAAAGTGAAAATCTATGGGACATAAGGGGATCAGAAGTCTGCAGGACTCAGCCAAAAGAAAAGGCATTGGAGATGGTGTTGTTTCCCATTTATTACCCTCCTTGATCTCCGGAACAGCTTTTAGTGGTGTATTGCCAGGAAAATGAATCCTTTCTGTACTGCAGATGCTGTTTGACAGTGTAAACGTGAAGTCTGCTAATATAATTTTTATATTTGTTTAATCAACCCTTGAAAAAATATTTTAAGGTAAAACAATGGGGTGGGGAGTAAGAACTAATGGTAATTCTTAAGGATAAATCTCAATTAGAACATTATAAAGACAGGGCTGTCTGGGTAGCTCAGTTGGTTAAGCAACTGCCTTCGGCTCAGGTCGTGATCCCAGGTTCCTGGGATTGAGTCCCACATCAGGCTCCCCGCTCAGTGGGGAGTCTGCTTCTTCCTCTCCCTCTGCCTCTCCCCCTGCTTGTGCACTCTCTCCCTCTCTCAAGTGAATAAATAAAATCTTAAAAAAAAGAACATTATAAAGACAATAAGGAATAATATGCCAAAGCAAATAAATGGTGTGTAAGATCATTATTATGCTTCCCTTCCATATATAAAGTATGTTCTTTATCATAAAAATAGAGGACTAAAATGAAAAATTCTTAATTGATGTGAGTCTTATATTGGGAGGGACTTTGAAGGCAATTTCATCCAATCTCCAATATAGTAGAGGAAAATCCCATAAACACTGCACTGTAGCTAAATCAGAACAGGACAAAACACTTTGTTGCTTTGTCCATTTTGTTAATGAACAGGCACATTGGGTTAGCATGACTAGCAAAAATAAGGTAAGCTGAAGATGTTGGCTTCATTTACACAAACATAGCCTCATTTATGATAAAAAATTAAATAGCATACTATCACTGCAGTTTGAATAGTATCTTCATCATATAACTACCAGTAAATGACTACCCTTCAAAACTGAATCACAGTCTTTAAAGACCAAAAGTACTCCCAAGAATAAATATATTTCTAAACTTTTGAAAATAATAAAGACAATTATTATGATTGATTATAAAACATCCCTGATGTCCCTGTCAGAATAAGACTGAATTGTCCTGTTCATCGTGTTATTTCTTATTTCATAATAATTTAGGAAAGTATGATTTGGTAATAAGGAGTTTTGCCATTAGCTGATCAATTTAACAAGACCAGATTAAAAGAAATTTACTGTCAGTGATGTAAAAACTCTATTTTTAAAGGTACTCAAATATAACATATTTTTAAAGATTTTTTTTCTAACTTACCTTTCAAATCATGTTGAGATTCAATGGTCTGTTGTAGCCCTTTTATCATATTATGAAGAGTAGCACATTCTAAAATATGAAAGATATATTTATCTGAAAATTATTTGCTTCCTTTTTGGAACTATTGTCTCAAAGTTGAAAGACTTAAAATAAAATACTTAATTGACAATTATGAGATCTTAATAAAGCAACAAGCTATCTCGAAGTAAGTAATATAATAAGTACCTTTTAATTACCCTTCAAGTCAAATGCATTCTGGGATTTGGTCATGAGCTTTCTATGCACAATAAATACAGCATCGGAGGGATCCCCAGCTCCATGTGCTTTAGGAATATTTGTTCTAGAGGGAAGGTATACTTGGACATGTCTGGGGGCCTTCACTGCAAGCATTTATGCCCTGTCATGTGAATATAAGCTTTCAATATACTCTTGGTTATAACTAGTAATAGCTAAACCTTTGGTGGGTAGCAATAGAGATGGAAACTTCTGTAATTCAAACAGTCCACTTGGCTGTAAGTTCCAGACATCAGTTTTGTTCACCATTTCTCCCTAGTATTTAGAGAAGTCGTGGTCCATACCAGGCACTCCATAAATATTTTTTGAGTGATTGATCGATAGACAGGCAATATTATAGTAAACTGAAGCAAGAAAGGGGTAAGTGGAAAAGCTCTGGCCTGAAAAGAACATGTTATATTGTTATTCTAAGTGCTTTGCAAATACTGAATAAGTTAGCCCTCCTAACCCTATGAGGTGGGACCTTGTAGTTGCCTCATTTTACATATGAGGAAATGGACACACAGAAGTTTAGTAAATTGCCCAAGGTCACACTTTTAACTAGTAAGTGGTAGAGCTACAACCTGAACCCCACCAGTCCAGCAATAAAGCCTATGACTTAACTACCTTACTACCATAAAGAAGACTAGCTCAGGAGTGTCTTCTAGAGTAATAAGAGTAGGTTGGAGGCCCCGGAAAGAGGGCAGAGTCAGAGAAAGACTCTTTTTGATAGTTATTGCTATTTCATTTTCACTAGAAGTTTCGGGGGCACAGGTTGCATTAGTTTAAGTTTACAATTACACTAGCTAAATATATAGTGATGAAAAGCCCACAAAAGAATAACTTAATATCTTTAAAATATTAAAATTTTAAAATCGGAGGGGGAGAGGAACCATGAGAGACAATGGACTCTGAAAAACAAACTGAGGGTTCTAGAGGGGAGGGGGGTGGGGGGATGGGTTAGCCTGGTGATGGGTATTAAGGAGGGCACGTTCTGCGTGGAGCACTGGGTGTTATGCACAAACAATGAATCATGGAACACTATATCAAGAACTAATGATGTATGGTGATTAACAAAACAATAAAAAATTAAAAAAAACTTTAAAGTTTAAGGACAATTTCAACTTTTTTTTTTTTTTAGTAGGACAATTTCACCTTTATGTGCTTGGCTTAACAACTAATAAATATTGAGTCTTACTCTCTTTCATTCAGTTTTAGAGGCCCAAGATGGATATTCAGATGGATATGCACTAAAATGGCATACTGACTGGCTTCCATTCTAGTTGGGCATCTGTTTTGATGGTTAAATATTAAATACCATATTTGTATCTGATAATAAAAAGATATCTAGGTATAATAATAATAATACCATTTATTGTGTGTTCATTCTGCCAGGCATTATGTTAAGTGCATTATAAACATTACCCCAATTAGTATTCACAATGATACTGAGAGGTTGGTATTATTGGCCTGATTTTACAAAGGGAGACAGTCATCCATAGAGGTTTGGTTACTTGCCCAGGATTCCAGAGTTAGTAAATGGAAGGTATGGACTCAAACATAGGTTTTCCCCATTTCAAATCCTACTGTTAATCTTCTATTCAATACTTTGTCAGGAATTATAGGATATGCTGATGAAACCTTGAAACTTGGAGTCTGAGGGACTAGAGTAGAGTTTCCTTTTTCACTCTCTAGCTATGACACCCTATTTGAATTTTATATTCTCCATCTGCAAAATACAAGTATGGGTAATACCCATCCTCCCTCACATATAAAACTATTCTCATATATATGACTGTTCTGACAACCAAATGAGAAAACAATACTTTCTAAATTTACTCACACATATTCAAGATTGTTATTGTTTTTTATTTCTCTCCTCTGCCTCTCAGCAATTTGTTTATATCTCTTCTCTCCATTTCTCACATTTCATTTTAGTTATTTGTGGCTTCTCCCACTAGAAGGTGAACTCTTTCAGGTAAAGATCATATCTTATTAATTTTGATATTTCTTGCACCTAACATGGTGACTATTTCATAGGTGTTCGATAATATTTTTATTTATTGACTAAAGGAAAGAACCAATATCGTGAGGGGAGAATGCAAAACTCTGCCTTTCAATTAGAGGTCCTGAACTGAGTCTCCATGTACTTTCTTCAACAAATGAAAGTATTTTGTAGAAGTTAAAAGCTTTATGCAGATATCAGGTTCTACTATTGTGGTTTTTCACTCCTCTGCGTATCCCCTCTACCATCCCTCCCATCCGCTCAAAGTGTCCACCATCCTCCATTTTTTTCTCCTTTGGTATTTCCCAGTAACGGAATGATGGTTAAATCACATTTGACATTGCCTACTTCATATGTTGCTATGTTAGTTGCTACAATTAGAAAATTAAGGGAGTGCCTGGGTGGCTCAGTTGGTTGGGCGACTGCCTTCGGCTCGGGTCATGACCCTGGAGTCCCGGGATCGAGTCCCGCATCGGGCTCCCTGCTCGGGAGGGAGTCTGCTTCTCCCTCTGACCCTCTTCCCTCTCGTGCTATCTCTCATACTCTCTCTCTCAAATAAATAAATAAAATCCTTAAAAAAAAAAGAGAAAAAATTAAGGGAGTGCCTTGCTGGCTCAGTTGGTGGAGCATGCGACTCTTGATCTCAGGGTTGTAAGTGTGAGCCCCACCATGAGTATAGAGTTACTTAATATCTTAAAAAAAGTTAAGGAAGCATAGACTCTGCCATCACTTCTCTTTGTGTCTTTTAGAGGAATAAATCCAGCAATTCATGAAATATGGTAGCTAGAGTTATCTCAGTACAGTTGACCCTTGAGTAACTTGGGGATCAGAGGTGCTGACTCCTGTGCAGTTGAAAATCGGAGTGTAACTTTTGACTCTTCAAAAACTTAACTACCAGAGCACCTGGCTGGCTCTGTAGAGCATGTGACTCTTGATCTCAGGGTCGTGAGTTCGAGCCCCAGATTGGATGTAGAGTTTACTTTAAAAAAAAAAAAAGTTCAAAAACTTTACTAATAGCTGACGGTTGGCCGGAACCTTACTGATCACATAAAGTGCATTAACACATATTTTGTGTTATGTATTATAGCCTTATTATTACAATAAAATAAGGCTAGGGAAAAGAAAATGTTACTAGGAAAATCACAAGGAAGAGAAAATACCTTTCCAGTATTGCACTGTATTTATGAAAAAGCATGCACATATAAGTGGATTCATGCAGTTCAAACCTGTGTTGTTCAAGGGCCAACTATAATCAGCAAATTGAAAACAGAGCCCTGAAACTGAAAGTATACTGATTTTTTTTAAAAAAAATGTGTGTTTTCAAAAATGAACACGAGGTGGCTCTCTCAACACTTCTTCTTTTCCCAAAGGAAACTGGCTCAATAAAAATATTGTTCATAAGGTGGAATACCATTCATTATTTTAGAATAATGGCTTTTAATTCTCTTTGCATACCTTTACCCACATCATTTCTGTTGGATTTTACAATTAATACTATCCTATCCAATTCTTCTAAAAGTTAGAGTTCAGAATATTAAGCTACTTCTTATACTGTATAATTGATTAAATAAATGGTTATTTTGAGCTCAAATTTAGGCTCTACCATTAACTAGCAATTTGAACATTAATATCTACTTCACAAAGCACTTGGAAATGTTGAATACAATTCTGTATGAAAAGGATTTTTTTTTTTTTTTTTTTTTTTCACTTGGCCCTCAATACTAATATTGCTATCATCTTGAACTGGCACAGAAATTCTTTATCTGGTATCAAATGTAGAAAATACAATATCATGGTCTCGTTCTTTATTGTTGAAGAAAGCCAATCATATACGTAGTTTGTTCTTCCTAACTGAACTAGTACACACTTGGCTCTATAAGCTGTTATTCCCACTAGTTCTTTTACTACGGCTGTGTGTTATCCAGTGAAAAGGCCATTAGATTGAGAATAAGTAGAACTGGATTTTTAAAAAGTGTTTATTTTTTCAAATAATAAATACACATGAAACACAATAATATAGTGAAAAATGATTATCTCTCTAATCTCTGCCCCCAGACTAATCAGTTTCCCTTCCCCCAAAGCAAGCACTGTTACCAGGAGGCTGATGCTGTTTATCTTTCCAGAGATACACAGATGCATAAGGGAGAGGGTGTTCTGTGTGCACAAAGATATTTTTATAAAAATGATAGCATGCTGTTGTGAACATTGTTGCTTTCATTTACCGTATCTTGGAGATTATTCTATGTCATATAGAGAGCTACTTTATTCTTTTTATTAGCTGCTTAGTATTTCATTAAATAAATATGCCATAATTTATTTAATCAGATGAATGTCACATTTGAAAAGGTCTTCTCTGTCTAAAAAACAAACACACAAAACCCCCACAAAAACCCATATTCTCTTCTATTTTTTTCTGTGGTTTCATTTTTTCTCACCTTTAACTTTATATTTTGGTATGGTTTTATACTAAATACATATCCTGAAAAACCAGGAAGGTATTATAGAGAATTGCCCAATATCCTATGCCCCGTTTCCCCTATTAACATCTAACATTAGTATGGTATGTCTGTAATAATTAACGAACCAATGTTGATACATTATTAACTAAAATCTATGCTTTATTCAGGTTTTCTTAGTTTTTACCTTATGTTCTTTTTCTATTCCAGGATCCCATTCACAATACCACATTACATTTACTCATTGTGTCCACTTGGGTGTGATAGTTTCTCAGAGTTTTCTTGTTTGTGATGACCTTGACAGTTTTGCAGAGTGCTGGTCAGGTATTTTGTGGAATGTTCCTTTATGGGGATTTGTGTGATGCTTACCTCATGGTTAGATGGGGTTATGGGTTTTTTGGGGTAAGATCACAGAGGTGAAGTGCCATTTTCATCACACCATATCAAGGGTACATACTATCAATGTGGCATCAAGTTGACCTTGATCGTTTGCCTTAAGTGACACATGTCAGGTTTCTCCACTGTATAGTTACTCTCCACCACCCTGTTTTCTATACTGTATATTTCACACAGTGAAGAAAGTCACTCTACACAACCCACACTTCATGAGTGGGGCATTCTGATTTGCCTCTTTGAGGGAACACCACTTACATAAGTTATCAGGAATTCTGCAGAAAAGATGTCTCTTCTCCCTTATTTATTTATCTATTCTTATCAGTATGGGCTCATAGATATTTATTATATACTTTGGGTTACAACCCAATATTACTTTATTTAGTTTGTTGGCCAAATTGTCTCAGCTTTGCCATTGAGAACTCTTTCAGTTGGCTCTTGTATCCCTTTGACATACCCCCATCATTGTGGAGTGTTTTATCTTTTTGAGCATTTTCCTGCTTTCTGGTACTGCAAGACGCTTCAGGCTCATCTTAATATATTTCCTGCCTCGGTCCTAGAATCAGCCATTCTCTAAGGAGCCCTGGTTCCTTTAATTGTAAAATAGTATTGGAAACCAAGATCTGGGTTCCTGTTGCTACTGCGCCTGTTGCTGTTTTTAGGCCCTCTTAGTTAACATAGCAAGGGAATATCTGTGTATGTGTTTTGTTGCCATTGTTGCTGTTTTCCCCTCCAGAAACAGGGCACCTTACTGGTGAGGAGTGTTGGTCTGGGAACAGTGTGGCTGGGATGAACAGGATCAGTGCCCAGCCTGGGGACACCCCTGAACAGCAAGCATTCCTCCATGCAAATTTAGAGAAAACTCCATCATGGATGACCCCCTCCACCCCAATAGCACTGTGACTCCCAAGCAACAGGGGCACCTAAGGCACAGCTGGGCCCAAGGACAGCAGGGTTTCAGTGTCAGGCACAAGAACACTGTCAGGACACCCTGGGAACATCTCAAAGTTCCAGGTAAACTTGAGGGAATTCAGGCTCTCTTGACTTCTCCAGATGCCTTGAACTGGTTGCACAGGGAAGCCAAGCACTACCAGGCTTTGGGACTGGAGGTGCAGTTGAAGCTCATTTATCTGTGTGTCGTCCCAGACCATTGTGTCTCAAAGCAAGGAGACGTTCTCAAAGAGCAGCACCTTGCCCTGCAAAGAACCCAGGCTCTCAGGCTCCCCGCAGGCCAGCAGGTGGGCAGAGGAGGGTAGAGCACAAGCGGGGCCACAGCTGGGAGGGTAGCTGGCTGCTGGGAGCTGAGAGGTATATGTGGACTGGCTGTCCCGGAAGTGAGGGGGGAGCTTTGGACTAGAACAGCCCATTTTTGGCACTAAAATTTTTGACCCATCTGAAATTTCTTTTGGTGTAACTGTGAGGTAGGAATTCAACTGTTATTTTTCCCATGGTTTTGAAGGCCTGGATTGAGCCTTGGATTTGCCATTTCTTAGTTTAGCAGCCTCAGACAGATTAACTTCTTTCATCCTTTGTTTCTTCATTACTGAGGTGGCTTAGTAATACCAACCCTATCTGTCTATCAGGGCTCTAGTAAGGATAAAATGAAATGATAGCCCAGAAAGTTCTATGTGAATTTAAAATGTTCTACAAATGTATGGTATAATATTAATTACTGTTGTACCAAAAAATACTCATTAGAATTAGTATTTCTTCAGGCAGCAAAGAACTAACCTTCTTTAATTGAGACCTCCTTTGTTTGCATTACTTTTAACAAATAGTTAGTTTTTTCCAACTGCATATCCAGTATATTATTCTTTCCACTGGTTTCTATCATTTTCTGTAGAAGAAATAATATATATTATTACCAAAGCAATGCTATTTTGATTTTTTTTTTTTTTTTTTTACCTAATGACATGAAGACTAATGAAAATACAGACCACTTAATACTGAAAATTCTAATAATTAATTCTGGGATATATTTTATGTAAGTCAACTTCCTAATTTATTTTTAATTTTAAAAAGTAACATGGGAAAAATTAAAACAGATTAACAGTTATAAAGAGTTATGAAATTCAAAATATGACTTAACTTGAATCCCCTTCTTTCCAACTATCCAACCCTCAGTCCTATGGTTAAAAATTCCTTATATATATTTCCAAGATATTTTATGACTATACAACTATAGGAAAGGATTATATTATACTCTGTTTTGCACCTTGGATGTTCCACTTGAATGTTATCTTGGAGATTACGTCATATAAGCACATATAGATCTACTTCATTCTTTTAAAGACTTCCATTGAGTTTCATTTATGAGTACACTGTAACTTATTTACTTATGTATTACTTATTTTAAGATTTTATTTATTTATTTGAAAGAGAAAGACGGAGCACGCGCCCTCACGAGAGAGAGAGAGAGAGAGAGAGAGAGAGAGAGCATGAGCAGGGGAAGAGGAGAAGGAGGGAGCAGGAAGCCTGAGACACAGGACTCGATCCCAGGACCTCGAGATTATGACCCCAGCCAAAGACAGTGGCTTAACCAACTGAGCCACCCACGTGTCCCTGTAATTTATTTAACTAGTCTCCCTTTTGAGAATTTGTGTTGTTTCCAGTTTTTTGCTATTACAAACAATGAATAAACATATCTTTTTGGTATCTTTGTGCCTAGTATAATAGCTGCCATATACCCTAGGAACAGCTTCAGAAATCTTCAATTCATTGTATCATCTATATCTCTACCCACTTCCCTATTCTCTCTGCTTCTGAATTTATCTCAAAGCAACTCCATAAATCTCACCATCTGTATGTATCTCTAAGAGATAAAATTCTTAATATAATCACAATACCATTATCACATAAAAATTAATATTTCTTATTTAAAATATTTAAGGATAGGATAGATATATCTGAATAATCTCCAAAAACTTTGCACCAATTCCTCTCCCACCAACAGCGCTTCTTATTTCTTTCTCTATTCTCTTATTTTGGTAAGAGTCACTTGGTTAAGAAAACTCAAGTTCATTGTTTTAAAAAAGTTGATAATGTTACCTCAAAATACCCATCATCATGATATTTTTTTATTATGGCCATCCTATCCTGTGCAGAGGAAAAGAAGGAATAGGAAAGAATGATAAGGAGAGAAAATAAAGGTAGGTATTATTCCCCTTCCCACCTTTGCTTCAGAAGCCCACTCCCCAAATCTTTCATTTATCTACCTACATCTTCTCAACAGCTATTCCTATTCTTCTCCAGGGCAGACGAGGGGGAAAACACCTAATATATGCTTGTGGGTTTGGTCTATCATGTGATTTGTCCAGAGTTAGAGGGGTGGCGGGGGACGGGGGAGGGGGGAAGACTTCAAAGGGATCTGTTTTTAGGCAAAAGAGAAGGAAAAGGGACAGATAGGAAAAAGTAAAAAAAAAATATCAGTCATAATGGTAAGACATTGTGCATTGAGTCTATTTCAATTTTTACTAAAACATTCCTGGGTTTATGGACATTTTGAACATTTAAGTATGTATTTTCCCTTTAACTTTAGCCAAAGTATATCAACTGTTTCCTTGTACCAGAAACATTTTGATATATTAATACAAATGATCCAAAATGAAATATATTTGAAATATGGATTTTAAAAATGAGACAGGGCTTAGCAAAATATATTTCCATTATCTTTACTTTGTTTATTTTTTGTTACGTTTTTCTTTATTCCCAGCTCCTCCCACTGACAAAATCTGTTTCACCTTTCCTTTTATACTATAACTGTTTTATATCTTTACATACCTTTTCTATCTGTGAGAAGTCATTTATAAGTTTGTCAAGATTCACACTGCTGATCTTTTTCATACATTCTTCGCTGCTTTGATTCATGTCTAAACTAGTGAAGAGTAAACAGGGTGAGAAACAGATGAAAGAAATAAGCAAATGCTAAAGCACTACAATAGTGGCGATAATTCAAATACTAACGTTTCTGTATTCTACCCACAGAGCACCTACTTGAGCTCCATTACACTCAGAAAATTTTTGTTATACTCATTATTAATAATAGTTAAATGCATTAAGCCTTCCTCAGTCCTCTCCACGCCACCCCAGTCAAGTTTTCTCTAAACAAATCTAAAATTAGTGCAATGTTATGTGCATATGTAGAAATTATTTGTTCCTATTATACGAAAAACTATGCCATGTTCGACTCATCTCCTGGCCATCAGTGTGATAGCACTAAAATCTGGTGTATTGTTAAATCTGATGTGTGACTTTTAAATATAGGTAGTCTCAATTTAAGATGTTTAAAATGTTTATTAACTGTCACGCCACTGATATTTTTTGCCCTATTTCCTGGTGGTGTGCTATTGCCATGGACTGAATTGTATCCCCTGCCCCCACAATTCCTTTGGGTCTAGCCAGCTAACTGCTGAGGTGAAGAATGAGTTTGTTTTAGTCCTATGGAACCAATCATAAGAAATTCTGCAGAATTCCAGAGGTAAACTCCTCCAGTCAGGATGAAGAAATTGACTTTTGCAAAACTGCAAGCATTTACATTTGGGGATGGGAGAGTGTATAGAAGAATTAGGATTAATGCAATCTAAAAGTATGAGACACTTGTCTTTAGGCTTTTCACAAGCAAATTGGAAGGAGAAAATACAAATTTGAAATTTAGATGTTCTAGATTGAGGAAAGACCATGTGCCAGTGCCTGGTGTGTGAAAGTGGTAGTGGCAGCTAGTCCAAAGTAAAAGGTAAGTAAATTCCTAAAGTGATTACTGAAGGTAATTTTAGGGGTCATGTTCTTCTTTAAAATGAGGGACATCAAAACAAACATTGCTTGACAATTTGTTACTTCACAAAGAAATCCCATTTCCTTTCTCTTTTTGATATTATATGACATTAACAACTACTAGTGGTTTTTAAAGAATTTTAGCTGTATATTTTCAGTTTATTGAATTATTATCCTCCATCACATTTTCAAGTAAAACTCTATAAAATCCCTTAGAAAGTTACAACTTGATCTTTAAGGCAGGTGAATAATTGTAAAAGCATCCCGTGATAAATCCAGCAAAACTCCTTTTGGGGTAAAATTCAAAAATCACCTCTACTTGATAAACTGTTATTCTTTAAAAGAACTACAGGATAATCTGAAGTAGTTAATGCAAAATATTCCCTCCCAACTTTCTTTTTTCTTTTTAGTTCCTAACATTTTAAATAAAAAAGGTTTTACTTCGGTTCTGTCTCAGATCCCAGCTCTTGAATTAAATTCATTTTAATTTCAGCTTGATTTTTCTCCCAACTCCTTTCCTCTAATGAGACTCTTGGGAGTGTTTTTCTTTATAAAACCATCGCTCACGTTCCACTGGCTGTTACTGCATGCTTTCCCTTTTGTCTGTCACACAGGCTCAAAAGCCATCCGGTCCATTTCTAGGTGTCTTCATGGTACCGCCCCCCCCCCCCCCCCCCCCCCCCCCCCCCCCCCCCCGGTGGGCCCCCCCCCCCCTCCCCCCCCCCCCCCCCCCCCCCCGCCCCACCGCAGACTAGCATCCGGGCCTCCCCCTCTCCCTCTCCCCACCCAGCTCCGCGTGCGCCCCGCCCGCCGGAGGAGGGGCTCGCAACCTCCTCCCTCTTCCCGTGTCCCAGCTGCCCTCTGCGGATTCACTCAGTCGCGAAGCCCGGGGCGCTGCTCCCTCCGCTCGCGTGCGGGGGGCCAGAGGAGCCCAGCTCCCCTGCGGGCTATGCACCCCCGGGCCCGAGGGGAGGGGCTGGGAGTCTGTGAGGGGGACTGAAAAAAAGAATTTCCAAGGGCAAAGTGGGAATTTCGAACCTACCGACAAAATGTCTGGAGCTTACTTGCCTCGCCTCAAGATTCCCCCCAGTTTCCCACACCTCCTCCTCCTCCGGGTGCCGGTCCGCCCCACACGGCTGTCCCCTCCCGGAAGCCAGTTCCCCCAACATCAGGTCCGCCCTTCTCCTGGCCCCACCTGTGCCCCGACCCGCGTTCCACCTCCTCTCCTCCCTTACCTCCTCGGCCCTTGCTCCCTTCGGCATCTGCTGCTTCTTAGATATTTCCTCTAGGACAGGACTCAACACCCAGTGGCTGCCAGATACATAATTATTAATATTATTAACTCTTTCCCCAACCAAAGAATAAATCCCATTGGCTTTAAGTTTTGATCAGTGAGTCAGCACCGTTGAATAAATAATAAACTATCTAAATGTATTCGAGAAAACTTAGGAAGCAGGCTTATAAGGTACCAGGAGACTGTGCTAGGTGATGGAGATGAAAGCAGGAATATAATGCTGTCTCTGCTGTCCAGAGCCGGCTAATGGATCTGGTCTCCTACCTACAAAGCTTTATCTTGGTAACTTAATGGTTCCGGGCATAGGACTCTGTGTGGATTCAAGCCCCCAACTCTTTTGTTTATCAACCGAATGATCCTGGGCAAGTTTTTAAGTATAGCTGCCTTCACTTTTTTTTTTTTTTAAGATTTTATTTATTTATTTGACAGAGAGAGAGAGACAGTGAGAGGGGGAACACAAGCAGGGGGAGTGGGAGAGGGAGACCAGGCTTCCCGCTGAGCAGGGAGCCCGATGCGGGGCTCGATCCCAGGACCCTGGGATCATGACCTGAGCCCAAGGCAGACGCTTAACGACTGAACCACCCAGGCACCCCTGCCTCCACTTCTTTATCTGTAAAATAGACATTAAATAATAATGCCTACCTCATGGGGCTGTTGTGATAATTAAAGGAAATGATGCATTTTAAAAAGTGCTTAATGCAGTTCCTGGCATAAAGTAAGTGTTCAAAAATATTAGTTAGTATAATTTAAAAATTTTGGTCATTAACAGTTTGAAAGTGTATCCACTGCCAACTTTGCACTATCTACTTTTTTTTGAGTGGGAGATGAGAGATATATTTTTATTAATTCCATTTCCTATGAAAGCCAAAATTTGGCAAGCAGATACATGTAGACTGTAATAGGATAATCCATACTTTATTATTTGAAAAGTAGTATAGCATGGTGGCAAGAGAACTAGGTCAAAGTAGGAAATGTGGGATGGAGTCCTCTCTCTGCAGTTAGTAATCTGGGAAGGTTGATTCATCTTCCCAAGCACCAACCTCCCTTTTTTTCAATTTTAAAATAAGAGCAGTGGACTAAATAACAAAGCTAAAATTTTAGGATTTTAAACCGGTCTAATGACAAAACATTGCTCATCAAAATGTTTTTTAAAAATGTAATTTTCTCATGTTTTTTAGCTCATTAATTTCACACAAAATATATATATTATTTATATGTATATTACCTAGTCATATATATAAATATGTCGTTAAATTTTTTAACTTCTGACTACTCAGTAAGTTTTCCTTGACATTAGTAACAACACATGAGTATATTAAAAATGGCCTTTTGAATTACTGGTTCTATCTGATCAGAACATTTAAATGTTCCATGTAACCCATATCATAATGCTTTTTGAAACAAGCCCATTTTAACGCCCATCTAAACCTTATTTTATATATATGTATATATATATCTTTCTCCATAATGTCTAGCATAGTCAGAATAAATAGAAATGAACCAACACACCAGAAATAAGTCAGAAAAATTTAGCTTGATTTTTCTAGTTTGAAATGAGTCATAAGCTTCTCTTCCAGTTTATGGATACTAGCTTTTTTTTGAGTCTAGTGAGTTCAAAATATATCTGTCAATGAGAAACTATATGAGCTTCCTCTGATTTCATTTTTAAAAAGGGAATGCCTTTCATAGTTGTATTCACAGTTTTATTTATCAAGTATCATCCAACTGAGAAACAGAAAGGAGTCATTGAGTATTTGCTCAGAAACTGCCTGGGAAACCTAAGAGAGGAATTAATTACATTATTGTGCCATACTAACAAAGGGAGTACAGAGAAAGCAATGTTTGAATCCATTAAAAAAAAAAAAACTTGATTTGGAAAATAAACATATGAACCTACCCAATTGTAAAGAAACCCGAGGTTACTGATTTATTCATATAAGGTTCTTAAGATGAGTGATAAACATTGATTTTTTTTTTTTTAGGTTACAAACAGCTTCATTTCTTATTTCATTCAAAAATATTTGTTAAGTACTTGCAAGGTACCAGCTACTGAGGGTTTAGGCACTATGGAGAGAAAGACAAGTAAGGTAATTCTCCTAATTTGGAACTTAAGTCTCTTAGGATTGCGTTCTTAAGACCTGGGCACTTTCCCATCTATTTAGTCAATAAATACTTGTTGGGCACCAAACCTGTACTGGGATATGTGAGAACAGGAATAAACAAATCAGGTGTGGTCCCTGAGCCCAGAGAGCTTACAGTTTTAGGGCACCATTGGTTTGTGAGAGAAAAATAGTAACCCAATAAATAAAAACTGTAATAAGAGCAAAGAAAGAAACACAAATCCAGGATATTGACTAAAAAGTGAATGGGAGGTGCTTTACATATAGTGGTCAAGGGAAGTCTTGAGCAGATCAGATGAAAATGAGATGTGTAGGGTACATCAAAAAGTTAGTTGCCAACAACAGATAAACGTCAGGGTTGCCTTTCTTACCTCCTGCTTGCTCTTTTGACACACTGCTCCCTGCTCTTATTTCCTTATCAGGTTCCCGTTTTTCAATATCTACTTCTGAACTATATTGTCTCAGCTTCAGCTGCAACTTCCAGTCCCGGCCCATGGCTGCCTGACGGCAGCACCACTCACACTCATTAAGTAAAAGCCATCCCATGCACCAGCCCTATGACCCTGTGGAACTATGTTACTTGGACTCAACCTCAGGGAGGAATTTGGATATGATTCCAGGATAGAGCCTAAACCATCTAGATTTTTTTTTTTCTCACTGGAGATAATCTGCCCTTGATAGAAG
Organism: Callorhinus ursinus; assembly: GCF_003265705.2. Taxonomy (NCBI): domain Eukaryota; kingdom Metazoa; phylum Chordata; class Mammalia; order Carnivora; family Otariidae; genus Callorhinus; species Callorhinus ursinus. The sequence goes on from NW_027397065.1 coordinate 59,523,759, forward strand.
GGAGTCATTCTTTCCAATTCTTTCCCCGGGTCTTCATCCATTTCCCTCCCTGAGTTGTGCTTCGGGTTTATACAGCTGATGTTTTCAGACAGTTTGCGAGGGTTTTTTTCTCTCTTTTTTTTTTTCCTTTGTAAGTGGTAGATTCCCTCTTTCACTAATTTTCTGCAAAATTTTATTACATGTTCTTGATACAGTTCAGGCAGAATTTGATGTTTTAGCTAGAGCCTTTGAATTTCACTTTCAAGCTGAGAAAGTGAAAAGCCACATCTTTGCTTGTAAGTTTTCTTTCCCTCCTCCATGTCCCAAACACTCCTAGCCTGACTCCAAATTTTCAGTCACTCTCTTAACCTGATCCTATCTCCTTAGGGATCAACTCTCAGGAGCTCTCAGATTCCAACCCAAGTCAATTATTAAAAGATTCCCTCTAATCCCACATAGTTGTCTAGAAGAGGAGTTCTGGGTGGTTTTCTTCATTTTGTTACATTTCCTGATAGATTGGCACTCAAACACTGCCCCAGATGGCTTCATCTTAACTTGGCCTTGCTGTGGTGGTCCAGGCAAACACAGCCTCCACCTTCAGCAATGTACCTTGGAAATTTCACTCCCTTCATCCCTTCTCTGCCCACTTTCTTCTTCTTCTTTTTTTAAAGATTTTATTTATTTATTTATTTATTTGAGAGAAAGAGACAGAGAACATGAGAGGAGGGAGGGTCAGAGGGAGATGCAGACTCCTTGCTGAGCAGGGAGCCCAACATGATGTGGAACTCGATCCAGGTACCCCAGGATCATGACCTGAGCCAAAGGCAGATGCTTTACCAACTGAGCCACCCAGGTGCCCCTGCCCACTTTCTTCTTAATGCTCACTTTCCGTGATCTTATTCTTACTTTTCACTCATCTCTCTTAGTGGCTTCTAGATCTCCCATGGGCACTATTTACAAGGAAATTGGTTCTTGTCTTCTTGAGTTTTAGGGCACCATTGGTTTGTAACCATCCAGGGAGCTTCCCTGAAACCAGCCACCCCCTACTCCGAGGGAGGGAGAGACCAAAGGAAGAAGCAAACCACTCCACGTTGGTAGGTGGCAGTTTTAATAAACAAAGGGAACTTATGAGGTTTGTGTTGGGTGGCAATGAGATGAATGGATCACCAAACCACCTGCCGAACCTTCAGAGTTTACATAGAGACCATAACTAGGTTCAGTCATGTATACGGTGCAGGGGTTCTTAACACCACATCACTATCTCAAGGCTGTGTCTTCAAGGCTATGCAGCCTCTAGGAGTGGGAAAGGCAAGTGGAACCCACCTTTCAAGGACAGCAGAGGGGATGAAGAGCCTCTGAGTACCCAGGTCCAGCTCATGGGTCAGTCTGCAGTCACATCTTTTCCATGACCATCCCCAACAGGAACTTTTCACTCTTTGAATCTCATGACCAAGTTAAGAGAGGCTTTCAGCTTGATGGAGTTTGAAGGGATGTAATTTCTAGTAATATCTATTATACATTCAAATATAAATCTCCTATTTTGCCTTTAATTCGTTCACAAATCTATCTGGCCTCTGAATTATAGTTGAAGACTGGGAATTAAGTTCTAACCATTTTTCTGTATATAAAATGTGGGAACAACTTGGATGAAGATGTTTGCAGCCTTTATTGGAAAAACAGGCTTAGCCATCTCCTCTGAGATTGTGTTCAATCTTCACTAATGGAATTTTCCTTTTAATAAGTTCTTTTAATAAAGAACTTATTCTACTCCATGGGAGAATGTCTTCATGACATAGGTTCTTTCTCGGGTTGTTCATGGAGGACCAGAGCTCGTGTTTCAGCGGAGACTCAGCCCAAGTGTTTCCCTTTGTTCTACCCATCATGAGGAAGTATTTCTTTTTTTTAAGATTTTATTTATTTATTTGACAGCGAGACAGTGAGAGAGGGAACACAAGCAGGGGGAGTGGGAGAGGGAGAAGCAGGCCTCCCGCGGAGCAGGGAGCCCGATGCGGGGCTCGATCCCAGGACCCTGGGACCATGACCTGAGCTGAAGGCAGACGCTTAACGACAGAGCCACCCAGGTGCCCCGAGGAGCTTATTTCTTTAGTCCACTTCTCTCCATAGTTAGAAGGTATAAAGTCAGGACTTTTCTGACTCAACAGTAATGTCTGTGGGTGGTGAGGGTGAGTAGATGAGCCCTCCCTAACCTACCTGTGTTATTCTCTTGGCTGTCATCTTTTACAATTTATGTTCTAGGGTTATGGCTTTTCTTTTATTTGGTTTTTGTTGTTGTTGAACTTTGTCACTGGTTTTATCTATGTTTTGTTCATCTTGCTAGGTTATGGAGTGATGGGATTCTGTGATTTGTTTTTATCTCTCATCTTTACCAAGAAGCATCAATAGCAATTTAATCGTACACCGATTGTATATATAGTTTAAAGAGATTTAAGGAGACAAATATACTTGAATATCATTTACAACTCCTATGAAACAATTTATCCACTGGCTTCATTTGCATTGCATGATTCTCAAATTGCTTAGTGTCACTGTTTCCTCTGCTACATGGCATGTATTATGAAGACTTCTTGTCCAATTCTTAATTGATGTTGCTGCAAAAAGGCAATTTCCAGTTCCATTTAAGTCGATCTTGTAATCCCTACAGAGTTTATGTTAGAATTTTAAGGAGAGAATCTAGAGTCATAACCTCCCTTCGACACCTTCATCAGCTGGTCTGAAGCCCACTGGGTGATTTCCGCTTGCAACAAGGTCAGGAGCTGCCTTATTTGCCAAAGTATGTTGAATCCTCTTAAAGCCTTGTTCTGCAACAAATAAGACAACAGTGGGAAATAAAATACTGCTGAGAACCAATGCGACTAATTTAAGCTTCAAGAACCTGAACTACCATAGAAACCTAAATTACAATGGCCTCACAGACTCAGCTGAAGGGTTAAACACCTCTAAGCTGCTGGGCTGAAGGCACCAGCCTTTCCACCTGGATCTTTAGGCCAAACACTCAAAACCAGCTCTCAAAAATGAAGCTGATTCCATCACAGCTGTTGTAAAATATTAGAAAATAATATTGCCAAAAACAGGGAGAAGAATGGGAAAATAAACACACAAGAAATCATTGGAGATAATTAAATCCCACCTGGATCCTCTTGCTTACTGAAGGAATAGAGAAAATCAACTGCCTAGGGTTAGCAAGTGCTAAAATGAAACAGACGCTGGCAGAATATCTTCTAACCAATGTTCGGGGAAATGGGGTTGAAAGATTTTATGACTGGACCTGGATTTTAAAAAAAAAATTGATGAAGAAAATTCAACATCAAATCTTTCCATAGGAAAGGCTAAATGTGGCTGAAAGTGCCAGGCTTCAAATCTTTTGACCACAACTGGCTACATAATTTGTGGACCCTTGTGCAAAATGAAAATGTGGGGCCCCTGTTAAAAAAAATTAAGAATTTCAGAACAGAATAGCAGAGCCTTAAACCAGGAATAGGCCCTTCTCTACATGGGGCTCGACCCTGGGCTACTACACGGGGCACATATCCATGAAGTTGGCCGTGCCTCTGACTCCCGCACTGTCATCCCACAGATTTTTACGTTTTTCAAGCTCCCCTGTTGTTTATTTGTTTTGCTTGGAAGCTTAGGGGTTGTAGTCTGTGCACTGGGGATGCTTGAGATGCTGAGGAGGAGGGGGTACAGCCCTCCCACAACTACTTCAGAGCATTGCAAAACCTCCTGAGAGGAATGCGGGCATTTGGTTCCCTCTAGAGCTTCATCACTAACAGTCACTGTTTTATAGCCATGAACGAGTGCAAACAATTCCTTAAAGTGTGCTCAGAAACCATCGTGTCAATGAGCTGTTCAAAAGGATACAGGTGAATTTGGATATTTCAAAAATGTATTTGTTATGATCAGGGGAGGAAAGCTTGTTCTTTCTATTGGTCAGATTTGATGGCTTTAGGCTGAGAGAGGACACAAGGCAGGGGTAAGACCACTAAGTCATTTAATTAAAAATAGAATCCACGCGGGCCATCTAAATCTTCAGACCAGAGTTAAAGCTCAGAATTTTGATTAAGGATTGGCTAGGTTGAGACAGGAGTTAGAAGTGCCTAGCTGGAAACTCTGTAGCGGGCCGGGGCCACAGGACCCATTTGTGATGGGCCTTAAAAATCAGGCTAAGGAGGATAAATTTTACCTTGATGGCAGGGGGAGGTCAGCAACATGTTATAACTAAAGGATTGGCATGATCCCATCTATATTTTAGAAAGACAAATCTGGTGAGACCAGAGGTGATGGAAGAGAAGTTTGGGAAATCAGACAATAAAAGTCTGAACTTTTAAAAGAGAAAATTCAAAATTCAAGGAGTATGTGGAGGTTGAATCTTGGCAATGGAATGGGTGTTTGGAGGTCAGAGAGTGGATATTTAGGGCTTAGATATTGTGTAACTGAGGTCATCATAAGTGCTGACACCATTATTTGATATAGGGAGTGATGTAGTTTTTGAATGTAGGTGAGGTTTGGTGGGGTGAGGTCGGAGCTGGTGACAAGAAAATTCTTGAGACGTCTGTGGTGCAAAATAGTGGTTTTATTAAAGCCCGGGGACAGACCGGTGGGCAGAAAGAGCTGCTGCCCTGGGGTTGTGAGGGGTGGCTGATGATATACTTGGGAGTTGGTTGGGGAGGTTAGGAAAAAGGGAGGTTTTCAAAAGAACTTTCATATGCTAAAGAGGACCTACAAGATACTCGAGGCCGTTGTCAAGTTTAGGTTGTTTTTCCCTCTACTAAGGCATAAACAGGAAGACAGTTGGGAGCTTCCTGGAGCAACATTGGACTCTGCCAGCCTCAAGTATTTGTCAATGGGCTGCAGGTTATAAGGACTTTTAATTTTACCTACATTTCCTTCTGTAAGTTAGGTTATTGATAAGAATGCTTTTTTCTTATAAGTCACTAAGATATTTGTAAACTGAGGGAGACTCCTGTCCTGCAGGAGTGTGATCTCTGTTAAGTTAACCCTTTGTTTTTCCTTCCCTTTGCTTTAGGGCGACCAGGAGTGCCTGAGGAAGGTCACAGATCCCACCTGGGAGTGTGTGTGTGGGGGGGTGATTTTGGGGTATTAGCTTGTGTTTTGTCCTCAGCTTGCCTTCTGCTCCCTCATCAGCGAGTATCAGAGTTAGAACAAATCAGTAGAATTCCTGTCTGGGAGTGAGTGTAGATAGGGGGACCTCCATTCTATGTAGAAAGGTAGTAACAAACCAAGAGATTTAGCTTTTTGACTTCTACCATTTGCAGCCACATCTTTAGAGATTTAGCCCGTTATAATTTTTGAAATTATCAAGGAAAATTAAACATTGCCCAATAAACTCCTTTTAAATAAGGCCAAATAATTAGAATACAGCCGAGACGGATGTCTACCCAAAAATCCTGATAAAAGTTGCAATAACACAAGGCATTATGTGATGCGTAGTCCTCTTTGGCGTATAGATTGTTTTGAGCTGAATACTTTGGGAAACCACAGACACAGGAGAAGCTCTGCAAACAGAGAAGTTGCCCTTTTTATAAGGGTAATTTTACATCAGAGAGGGGGCCTGTCCTGGGAAGAGACCTATTACCAGCAGTAACTTCCTCTGATTTATCTAGCTGGCAGGGTAACCCTTGTTTAACAAACATTTCCTCTTTTCATCTTCCCATAAATTGCCTTCCCCCCACTTTGAAGCCCGAGGCCCCTCTAAGGTGTATAAGCTTCAATTATCTGGCTCCTTTTGCAGGCCTCCTGTATGTACAAACATAATTTAAGTAGTTTTTCTTCTGGTATTCTGTCTCATGTCAATTTAACTGTTAGACCAGACCACATGACTTTGAAAAGTAGAAGGGAAAATTTTCCTCCTCAGTAATAGTAACAGTGTACAAATGGATTTTCTGACTCTAGCAAAGTTACCGTATTATGTAAAAGGAGATTTTAAAACAGAGCAAGCAAGCCTAGCTAATAGAGTCTCTTTTAAAATGGGGTCAGAGGCGAGGTGGTAAGGGAGGAGAAATTTATGCACCTCCTGATGGGAGGAATCATGAATTTTTGCCAGCTGGAAGCCCTCAGCCTGGGCTTAACTCCCTCCTCAGCATGACACCTGAATCATTTGTGTTCTTCACTTTGAAAGGAGCCAATGTGATTTGACAAGTTTCAATCTCTCATTTGCATACTAACTCAGCCATGCCCAGTTTACCTGCTTTCAAACCGTGTTTTGCATAAGGGACATGATTAAAAACTACACTTGTAGCCCTTGGCCTTTATAACCCCACCTCCTCAGACAGCAACTCGGGTTTCTACCTGAATCTGTGTCTCCTTAATTACCCAAATAAATGCCTATCTGCCCCACTGTGGAAAACAGTATGGAAGTTCCTCAAGAAGTTAAAAATAGAACTACCGTATGACCCAGCAATTGTACTACTAGTATTTACCCAAAGGATACAAAAATACAGATTTGAGGGGGTACATGTTTATAGCAGCACTATCAACAATAAGCAAACTATGGAAAGAGCCTGCATGCATCAACTGATGAATGGGTAAAGAAGAGGTGGTGTATATATATATATATATATATACACACACACAATGGAATACTACTCAGCCATCAGAAAGAATGAAACCTTGCCATTGGCAACAACATGGATGGAGCTAGAGAGTATTATGGTAAGTGAAATAAGTTAGTCAGAGAAAAATACCATATGATTTCACTCATATGTGGAATTTAGGAAACAAGACAGATGAACATAGGGGAAGGAGGGGGGCAGAGAGAGGGAAACAAACCATTAGAGACTCTTAACTGTAGAGAACAAACTGAGGGTTGATGAAGGGAGGTTGGTGGGGGATGAACTAGATGGATGATGGGCATTAAGGAGGCACTTGTTATGATGAGCACTCGTGTTCTATGGAAGTGATGAACCACTAAATTCTACTCTTAAAACCAATATTACACTGTATGTTAACTAACTAGAATTTAAATAAAAATTTGAAAAAAATGCCTGTTTGCTTTATTCTTTAGCAAATTCTTGTTCGACAACTAAAACTGAAATTCATCGTTTGTAATGAGTCATCTACAAGTCAATGAATTATGTTTCTGAAACAGATCTGAAAGGAAATAGCCCATCATTTCAGATTCAGTAGAAATGGTAGTGAGAGAATGGTAGAGAAATAGAACTGAAGACCATGAAATGTCATCTTTTGGTTGAGTCCATTTGAGAACCACTCAGAAATACATCTCATTGAGATGCAAGTCTTTGCCCTTGTGTGACCTTAGACAATCAATGAACTTCTCAGGTTGCTTTGGTGGTGTTAAAAAATAAACTGAGGCATATTAAAAATTTTAAGAGTTTATTTGAACAAAAACTGATTTGAATAGGCAGTACCAAAGCAGAAGTGGTTAGGAGGGCTCCAGCAACAGGAGCTGGGAGAGATTTTTTATAGAGAAAAGGTGGAAGCAAAGCAAGGAAATTATTAACAGAATATAGCTTCAAGCCTAACTGGCTGTTTGTGATCAGTTGTCCTTAGGGTTTGATATCATAACCTTGAGGAATTTACAGTCTTAGGTTTTGGTTTGCTGAGATAAACCTCCATGGTGCGTTGCCTGGGTGGCCCAGACAGTTAAGCACTGGACTCTTGGTTTTTGGCTCAGGTTGTGATCTCAGGGTCGTGGGATTCTCTCCTCCTCTCTCTCTGCCCCTCCCACTCATGCTCTCTCTCTGTAATGAATAAATAAATCTTAAAAAAAAAAAAACAAACCTGCATGACATTAGAGCCTCCTCAGCCCAATGGCCTCCTTGTTTAATTCATTTAGCAGTGTAATAGGACTTGCCTTCTATTAGCATTACAAAAACTATGAGGCTGAGTCAATACTAGACTTTTAGGCCATTAGAAGTAAACTCCGCAAGAGGCAGCTTTCCAGAAAATTTCAATCTGAGCCCATTTTACTTAGGAGAAATGTTTCTACAACCTTGCCCACCCTTCCCAGAGCTGGGTCCACTATATTACTATAAAATGTAACTAGTCCAGAAATTGAGATAACCACAAGTCGACAGTGGAGGAACACAGTGATTTTGCCTATGGATGCTGGGAAGCTTTACAATGAAGATTAATTTTTTTAAAGGTTTTATTTATTTATTTGAAAGAGAGAGACAGGGGCGCCTGGGTGGCTCAGTCGTTAAGCGTCTGCCTTGGGCTCAGGTATGATCCCAACGTCCTGGGATCGAGCCCCGCATCGGGCTCCGCGCTCCGCGGGAAGCCTGCTTCCCCCTCTCCCACTCCCCCCTGCTTGTGTTCCCTCTCTCACTGTCTCTCTGTCAAATGAATAAATAAAATCTTAAAAAAAAAAAAAAAGGAAAGAGAGAGATCTTCCAGTGAAGATCATTCTTGTACGTTTCAGCCTATTCTAGAAGGATGGCTTAGAATTGTTCAAGCTGAATAAGGGAAAGCATGATATGTACAGGTGATCCTGGCTTGCTCTCTTTGCAAGGAGTTTCTTGCTGACCCGCCTCTCCTCAGAAATCTTTAAGCAGCCGGTGCCCTCTGGAGGTGATCTAGTGTGACCTGCCTTATACGTATGCTCTATATGGTTTGAGACTACCCGACCAAATCAGAACCTTCTTAGACAGTGTCAGGAAGTGAAAGGTGGAATATAGAAAAAGAGCATCAGAGCCACAGAAATAGGGTGAGATGATTAGAAGAGAGAGAGATCGCCAGATGAATGCCTCTGAGGAAATATAAGAGTTAATAAGAGTTACTGTTGAGTCACCATTCGAGTCTGACTCTGTAGCTAAGAATGTTACCTTCTTTGCTTCTAATAAAGTTATTTTGTATGTTGAGACCCACAAAATGGAGACAGCCCTAGTGGCCCAGCTCATGTCACAAATCTAAACCTAACTCAGCCTGCTCTTACAAGAAACATCTCTCAAGGAAACCTAACATACAGTAACCATAGTCCTCCAACCCAGCTTTAGCTAGCTTACCTTACTCTAGAAAATGCAATCTGCTGGCCTTATAATGAAATCTCTGACCTCCTAGCCAATCCTGCTTTGCTTCCATGTTGCTTCTTCTAAGAGGCTATAAAACTCAAGCTTGCCCAAAATCCCTTGGGAAGACTGCTTCAATGCTTGGAAGGCACTGTACTCCCCCAATCCGTGGATTGTTTTTCCTTGAATAAAGGACATCAAACTCATTATTAAATTGCTTTTGTTTGGTCATCTGAAACTTCCTTACTTTTTTAATGTATTAATAATCATCACATACTGTGGTAGATTAAAGATGGCCAAAGATTCCTATGGCTCCTGCCCTCAAGAGGTGGGTCTGTTTCTTCATCCCCTGAATTTGGATTGGCCTTATGACAGTGCAGAAGAGATGTTGTGAGATTTTGAGCCTGGTCCTCAGGAGGCTTTGTACCTTTCACTCTCATTTTTTTCCCCCACTACTCCCACGTAAGCAACACTGAACTACCCTGTTGTAGAGGCCCTGTGGAAGAGCCTTTCTGGCCGACAGTGCACCAAATGCCCAACAGGTGTGTCCATCCTAGACCATCCAGCCCAAGCCAAGCCATCAACTGACAGTGGATGAGTGAATGAGCTTAGCTGAGACAGGCAGAAAAACTGCCCAGCTGGGTCCAGCCCAAATGGCCGACCCACCAACCTGCCAGCTAATAAATGATTGCTGTGTTAAGCCACTAAGTTTTGGAGTGGCAGCGAAGGCTGAGTATATTGCTCTTACTGGAAACGCGAGAGAGTGTAACATATCTGCCGTGGAAAGAGTTTGGCTATTTTTTTTCATTTATTGCCATTTTCCAGAAATGATCTTTTTCAAATTGGATGAAAGGTAACTTTCCTAATCTAATGCAAAGTGGGGGACAATTTAGGAGACTAAGGCATGAGATAATGAGAGCCTGAACTAAAGGTAGTAGAAGTGAGGATATTAATAAAAGGACAGGGTAATGGGTATTTCAGAGACTTCCAAGTCACATTCCTGAGCAGGGCTATGGATGACATTTTCATTTTACAAATATTCCATCTATTGTAAATAATTATAGATTTGTGTGCCAATGATTGTTCTGAGCAATCCCGATAATTGAAATTGCTGGAAAAATCCTAAACTCTGCAATAATTTGGGTTCCTCTCTTCAAAGCACTGCTCATATGAATGAGGGCAATATTTCAAATAAGTTTGTGCATATAAAATTTCAAAGAAAGTTAAATAATAGGAACAACAAAATATGAAAACCTCGATTGAGAAAAAACCACAAACTAGAACTCTCATGTTCATTTCCCTACATTTTGATTTTTGGGAGTAAGAGTTATATGGTAGAATATGTTTCAGTAGAAAATTTAAAATATATTACATATTATTCTATGACCCTAAAATAATAAATCTTGATTATAGACAATGCAGGAAATTACATCGAAGCAAACATATGAAAATTTAAACACCCATATTCCCACTTGCCAGAGATAACCATTATTAACATTTTGATATATATACCATAAATCTTCCATATAACATAAACACATCTTATAGAATATACACAAGTACTTGTGTATATATTACATGTGTGCATTATATCAAGTTTAGACCATATTGACTATATTGCTTTATACCCTCCATTTTTCTTGTATTATGAGCATTTTATATCCTTTTAAAAATATTAATTTTACAGGTGCCTGTGTGGCTCAGTCGGTTAAGTCTCATGTGTGATGTCAAAATCACATTGTCAAGACTTTCAGTTCTTTTCATTGGTTCGTTTCTATCCTTTCTCAAAAATAGCTGGTGTTGGGGCACCTGGGTGGCTCAGTTGGTTGAGCAACTGCCTTTGGCTCAGGTCATGATCCTGGAGTCCCGGGATCGAGTCCCGCATAGGACTCCCCGCTCAGCGGGGAGTCTGCTTCTCCCTCTGACCCTCCCCCCTCTCATGCTCTCTCTCTCTCATTCTCTCTCTCTTTCTCAAATAAATAAATAAAATCTTTAAAAAAAATGCTCTAAAAAAAATAGCTGGTGTTTGCATTCCTAGGGAACACATACCTGACCAGGATTCCTTGAAATAACTTTTTTTTTTAACAGTTTTCTGAGATATAATTCACATATAAAAATTGTATACATTCAATTTAATTAAATTTTTTTTTTGAGTGAGAGCAAGATCACAAGCGTGTGTGTGGGGGGGGAGGAGCAGACAGAGAGGGAGAGAGAGAGAATCTTAATCAGGCTCCACACCCAGTGCAGGGCCTGACACAGGGATTGATATCACAACACTTAGATCATGACCTGAGCAGGAATCAAGAGTCGGACGCTTAACCGACTGAGCCACCCAGGTGCTCCCCCAAATTGTGTACGTTTAAGACATACAAATTGATGTTTGATATACATAACATTGTGGAATCATCATCACAATTAAGCTAATTAACATACCTATTATCTCTCCATAGTTACCATTTTGTGTGTGGGGAGTGGGAGGGTAGAGATTTAATTCAGGATATATCCTCTTAGCAAATGACAAGTATACAATACAGTATTATTAACTATCATCACTATGTGGTACATTAGACCTCCAGGAATTATTCCTCTTGCAAAACTGAAACTTTGTACCCTTTGACCCATATCAACCTGTTTCCCCCTCTCCCCAACCCCTTAGCCTCTGTGCTTTTGTGAGTTTGACTATTTTAGATTATATATATAAGTGAGATCATGCAATATTCCTCTTTCCGTGTCTTATTTTGCTTAGTGTAACTTCTTCTAGCTCCATCCATGTTGATACAAATGGCAGATTTTCTTTGTTTTAAGGCTGAATAATATTCGTGTGTGTGTGTGTGTGTATGTGTATATGTCTCATATTTTCTTTAGCCATTTCTCCATTGGTGAGCACTTAGGTTGTTTTCATATCTTGGTTATTGTGAATAATGATTCAATGAACACGGAAGTGCAGATCTCTCTTTCTGATCCTGCTTTCAATTCCTTTCAAATACAGAAGTAGAATTGCTGGGTTATATGGCAGTTCTATTTTTAATATTTTGAGGAGCCTCCATACTGTTCCCTAGCGGCTGCACCAATTTATATTCCCACCAACAAAGAACAAGGGTTTCTTTTCTCCACATCCTTGCCAACACTTGTTATCATTTGTCTTTTGGATAATAGCCATCCTAGCAGGTGTGAGGTGGTATCTCACTGTGGTTTTGATTTGCATTTCCCTGGTGATGAAAGATGTTGAGAACTTTTTCAAATGCCTGTTACTATTTGAATTTCTTCTTTTGAGAAGTATCTATTTAGGATGTTTGCTCATGTTTGTTTGTTTGTGTAATAGGCATATGTAGAGGGAATCCACATAGACATGAAATTCCCTCTTTGCCAATGTTTTCATTGGGTTATTTTTATTTTTGTTATTGAGTTGTAGGAGTTCCTTATATATTGAGAGTATTAATCCCTTATTGGATACATGGTTTGCAAATATCCATTCCTATTCTTTAGGCTGCTTTTTCATTTTGTTGATTTTTTCTTTGCCATACAGAAGCTTTTAATTTTGATATAATCCCACTTGTCTATTTTTACTTTTGTTGCCTTTGCTTTTGATGTCAGATCCAAAAAATTATTGCCAAGATCCATGCCAGGCAAGTTTTTTCCACTTTTTTCTTCTAGGAGTTTTTTAACAATTAAAATTGTTAATAAAACCCAGAATGAATATTTGAAATGGGCAGTGAAATAGACAAACATCTGATGAGTTCAATGATGAAAAAAGAGAAAGAAAACACAAATATCAATCAAATGAGAAAGAATATAGCTGCAGCTAAATAAATTTGATAAAATTCATGACCAATTAGAGATTTAGATAAAATACTGGAAAAGCACAGACAATTGACATTGACTAAGAGTTCAACAAAATACAAGAAATTGCAAAATTTGTTAGCAATCTACTTCCATAAATGCACTGGATCAAGATCTATCAAAACTTTAAAGAAGCTCTTTGTTATTTAAGTTATTCCAGAGAACAAAGTCAAATTTCCCAATTTATTTTATCAGTGTTATTTTATTAACAGCATTACTAAGATATAGAATATTCTGCTTAGAAAGAAAAAGAATGAAGACCTATAAATTTAAAATCAGAACAGAGACCAATGAAATCACATATTTTTCTCTATACATTCACATTTGATTATTGTTATAAATAGGATAGTCATAATTTTTTCAGTCTCAGTCTGAATAAGGCCACACAGTTTAAATAAGTAAAGGACACAGAACTTTTAGTGAGAAGATGTGAGTGTAGTACGGGATATTCTAAGTAGTTGTGAGGCTCTAGGCAAGTTCATTAAGTTCTTTGACTCAAATCGGATAGGAGCGTAATTCCTCTTTTATGTACCTCATAAGTAAGTAGAAAATAAACTTTCTGTGAAAACACTTGGCTAAAGCTAGTAAACAAATGCAGTTAATGCCCATGTGTAAGATGTTATGCTAATTTTGCCTTAATATTTGGTGGACATTTTAAAAAGGTAAACTTTTAGACTGTAAACTACTGTATAGGTTTAGGACTAGAAAACTCAGTTATCCTCTAAGGTGAATGAAAATATCCAAGTTAGTAATTACAAGGCATGTATTAAGCTATGCCATCATTTAATTGCAATAAGAACTTATAGTTCCAAAAATACAGGTAAAATATCATAAAAATATTCCCATGTACTGTAGTTTAGGAGTTCTTGCCTGAAGGATGAATCACCTGGCATCAGCCACTGCTTTGGGTACTCAGAGATTCAAACCGTCCAGATTTCGCAGCATGTCCAAGAGGTGTTGGTCAGTCCACGGGTCAGATTTTTTCATCCTCCTCTGTGATTACATCTTACCTCCCAGATATATGCTCTTCAAAGACGAGATGACAGCAAAAACACTCCAGTTCCCTCACATGCACCCAAACTATCAAAATGTTTATTTTCTGCTCAACATTTAGCCAAGAGTCACCCACTTTTCCTTTGATTTTTATGTGTCACTATGCTGATGTTGTAAGAGCTATGATTCCTTCTGAAACTTTCTTCTTGCCATACTAAGTAGTGATGTGGAACATTTGGTAGGTGAAGAATTTGCTGTAGTAAATTCAACCACATAAATTAAGGTTATTCTTAAGTAAAAAATTTAACTTCTGGAAAGTTAATCAGAAAAAAGCACATTTTATCATAAGCTTCAGTCAACTAAAATGGAACAGATGTAAACAATAAAAACATGCTTTGATCAATGCACCACCAGAGAAAACTGGCTGGTTTCTGTCTTCGTCTAGACTGGTGGTTCGGGACCAGTAGCCCAAACTTGGCTAGTGGCTTATTCCACTTTCCTTATGTTGACTCTAGTAATCACTTGCTCTTCCAAAAACAAATTCCTTCTGTAAATCTCAAAAGGTCAATTCAGAATGTAGTAAGTTTAAAAGAAGCTGGGCATAGATGTTTGTTTAATATCAAAAGACAATGAGGAAAATAAAGAAAAAATATGAAAATCTAGAATGAAAGAAACTTCTTCACTGAGGGAAAATAATTCTAGTAGATAGTTTTATCTGATGTCAACTCAATCCCCTTTCTCTGAAAATTTCAGCATCCCTGATTATGGTATGTGACCCCTTCTTCCAGAAACAAAACAAAACAAAGAAACACCAAACCTGACATATTAACACATGGATGAACGTGGAAATGGGACCCAAACTGGGCAAAGTCCATTCTCCTCCTGATGTTTAAAATGGAAATCCAAACATCATCAGTTATTGTTTTGGTCTGGCTGGAAAGGAAGTGATATCAACCAAGGAGCTGTGTGGAGGCTGCCTTCTTACTTCCAATTGCACTGGGGAACAGAAAGCCAAGTTTTCAGGGGAGTGGGGGAGAGAAAGAGAAAGAGCGAGAGAGTGAAACCGAATGACGGCGTGAAGTTTCTTTCAGGATTTTGACACCTTTTCAATTCATCATGAGGCTCTTCATTCCTCTTCCTGGATTTTCTGAGACACCACTGTGCCTTTATAGATAAATTCCCCTTTTTTCTTTAGCCAGCCTTTGGTTTCTGTTACTTGTAACCAAGAGTTTTAACTAAAACAATGGACCAGTAAAGTAAGATAAGAGGGAAAGAATCCATAAAAGATATATGAAGACATCAAATAATCATTCATGGTGTCAAGAAGCCAAAGAACAGTCTCAGGACTAAAATGTGTGTTAGAAGAAGGCTCTTTGCCCCTTACCTGCTCCATATCACTTTGTGTTGTTCTTTAGCCTGGATGGTCTAAGAATATAAGTGATTGGGGAGGGGGGCAGTGGTCTGGAATATGTCAAACTATTCCTTTCAAAGTATAAAACTAGCTATTGCACCTTGAACTGTAAGCATGAAAAATGCTTGGCAGGATTCTTTGGATTTTGGAGGCAGTATGTATTGTATTTGAATGTGCTGTTCTGAAACATTTTTTGGTAACGCATACGGCTGCTGGATTTTAGTGGGTCCGGAGTAAGAAAAGGCGCTTCTGCAGCCCTGCCCCCCTGAGAGTTGTGGTACAGAAGATTCAACAATGCTCAAAGTTTCTGTGGCAAATAGAGATGCTGTACGGAGTTTCTGAATGGTGCCAGTAGGAGAATCGCGTACAGATCCCTAGGGTTTTGGAGCAAATCATGTTCTCTGTTGTCCTCTATTTTTTGAGAAACAGTTCCTGGTTTGATACTGGATCCTGGCAGAGTCTGAATGCCTGACCATGGGCCATAAAACGGCCATGGAACTAAGCCAGTGAGGAACTATGTGTTGACTAGCTCATCAGGTTTTCAGTTTGGGAGTGTGCAGCAGCAATCCATCATCAAGGGCAAGGGGTCTAAGTGTGGGTTTGAGTGGCCACTGAACGCACAAGGAATTTGCATGAACAGATGGTTCAAACCTACAACTTCTCTTCCTGCGTGCTTCCTGTCCCTCAGTCTCTCAGACTGCATGTATACTCTCATGGGCAATTCCTTTCTTTCTTCCTTTCTTCCTCCCTTCCTCCTTCCTCCCTTCTCCTTCCTTCCCTCCATCCTTCCTTCCTTAGATTTTTATTTGTTTGTTTATTTATTTACTTACTTATTTAGAGAGCATGTGAAAAGCAGGACGGGCAGAGAAAGAATCTTCAGCAGATTCCATGCTGGGTGCAGAGCCCTCCGGGGAGGGGGGGCATGTGATCTACAATCCTGAGATTATGACCCGAGCCAAAATTAAGAGTTGGTCACTTAGCTGACTGAGCCACCCAGGTGCCCCATCTCATGAGCAATTTCTTATGACCAGTTGACTAAGGATGGAAAAATCCAGGTCTGGTACAAATGGTTTTGCATGATATGCTAGTACCAACCACATTTATAGTCACAATCAGGAGTGTCCTACAAAGACAATAGTGACGAAAAATCCTTCCGATAGGCAGAAATGTGAGCAGTATATATGGCTGTCCCTTTTTTTCTTCAGTTTATACCAAAACCTTCCTCAAACGCTCTAGGCAGATTATTTCCCTGATTATTTGTGCTTCTGTTATGTTCCGTGCGGAGCGCTAACACGGATTTATCACTGTGCATCTGATTGACCCTGTCTCCACTGTGATCTTGAGGGCAGAACCTGTGTTGCACTTATATCATAGCCTCTTCATCTGGAAAATCCCTGGTGAACAGTACGCACACAGTAACTGTTGTTAAAACCTCTTTATGGTGTTGGCTCCAGATCTGTGGATACGCTTGTCCCTGGGGTCAGGGAGGCATGACGGAAGCATTGGATTTAGTGAGAAGGCTGGCTTTGAAGACAGAGGGACAATCCTGCTTCTGCCTCTCACTGGCACTGTGACCTTTTACACCCTGAGGAAGCTCAAGGTCTTTACCTTTCAACTGTGGAGGAAGATAACTGACCCTGTATTGTCTCACCAATTATTGGGGGTGGAGGTAGGGAGATGAGACAAACCAACCTTTGTGGAAATAGGGATTTTCTAAAGAAGTGAGATAATCACACTTGAATGGTTTGAAGGAGGTTGGGTTCTCAGAGAGAATGGTGAGCCTTGGGAAGGAAGGTGGGGAAGGCAATGGCTTGGGGATGTTCGTGAGAGGAACCCTATTGAGTAACATGAGAGTAACCTTGTTTACTTTCTTCATGTGTTCACATGCTCCATAAAATAAAATTTCCTTGGGAATGTTGTAATTCTCTCTAGTTAATCACAACCTTTTATAATTTTTTTACTACTAAATTTTATTTAACCCAGTATATCCAAAATATTATCATTTCAACAGGAAATCAAAATACAAATTTATTAATGAGATATTTTATGGTTGTTGTTGTTTGTACTGTCTTAGAAATCCAGCGTGTGTTTTATACTTACAAGACACATGTGGCTAGTGGCTACTATACTGAATGGTACACTTCTGGATTATCTGCCCAGAACATTTAACAAATGGGGAAAGCAAGGTCCAGAGAGAGGCAATGACTGGCTGTCGGGCCCCAGAACGGGACCATCCCTGGCCTCCCAGGAGAGGTGTTGCCCATACATGGATCAGGCCTGAGGTGGCCTGCACAGCCTACCAGCTTATCTTACCTACCAGCCCGGGATGGTCTTCTGAGGGATCGTCAGCTGGAAGCACTGAGTTCATGGGCAGGGAACGAATACTTGGGGTCTGCTTCTTCTCTTACACCCCCACATTTGGTGACTGAAAGGGAACCATGAATCACACCTTCCTTCACAGCCTAGTTTGGAGGTACTTTAGGAAATAAAGGGAGCAGAGAGTATCAAGAAATTTGACCTACCCCAGTTCACTGTATCACGAATGCAAGGAGTAGGTCTGTGGTCCAGTCCCATTCAGTGGCCCACAGCAAACTTGGAGCAAAGGGGAGAGGCACAGGATGACATCACCATGGTCCTATGGAAGACTCAGAAGTAGTAAACTCTTTTAATGCCTACAGAATGATTCATATGCAGATTCTTTTTTTTAAAAAATAAATCAATAGAAAATTGCTTTTCTACATATCCTACAAAGACTGCTTCCTGGGACTACTGTGTAATAGTCTATTATATTTGAAGTTCTGTTGGGTAATTTTTTTTAACTCAGCAGACAGCAGTAAGGAGTGAATTATTTTTGTTCAAGTAATACCAGGTAATATTATTCTGTAGTTTTACAGCAAAATATGCTCCTCTTCATGGGGAGTGATATCATAATTTCTCAGTGTTGCAAGCCTTTCAGACAAAACCAGGTGTGCCAAGGAAGCCTGAGAATTTGTTGCTGTTGGTGGTCAGTCCCATGTGTTCATCCTTATTCTCCGTTCTTCCAGTGAAGAGGCGGGAAATGCAGCCTGTGTCAGCAAGGAGACAGTCATTGCCACAGAGAAGACAACGAATGCTCTACGACTTCTGAGCTCTTAGAAAATATCATTCCGTATATGAAAAACAGGTATGTATCTGAGTTGCAAAGAATCTGCAGTTATTTCAAAGAGGTAGCTGCTTTGCCTTTTATTTAAGAAGTTTTATAGAGAAAGTAAGTTTAATGGCATCACATAAAGATGCTTGGTTCAGACTCAACTGAAATTCATCATAACTTTATTTCACGTTAGGTCTACGAATTCTCAGAGCAACTTTTCCCAAATGTTAATAGATACAATAACGGGTATTCTTTCCCCATTATGTTTTTCGCTCTTAAATAAAGTAGGACATGGTGTGTTAAATTTAAACACGTGTGCACGCGCACGCACGCGCGTGCGCGCGCGCGTGTGTGTGTGTGTTGCAGAAGCTTTAAAATGTCAAGAGGCACACCGGCTCTCCCAGAGGGAAGTGTAGTATGAAATGTTTTCCAAACTTATGTGACCACAGAATTACTCATAAGAACATTTCAGAGAACAGTTATGCCCCAGAATACATGTTGGTAAATCCATCTTACGTGGTCGTTAGTTGAGCTAATGACTAGAGTGTTATAAACACCATTAAAAATGGTTTAGAACCAGGAACAATCACTTAAGCTGAAGGGAAATGGAGGTTGCATGAAGGAGGCATTTGAGCTGGGCCATGAAGGATGAGGAAAATTCCGACAGGCAGGTTTGGTTAATTAGGAACTTTTCAGGTGCAGGAAGAGGCATAGGCAGATGTTTATTGCCTATGTCAATGTAATTGGCATAATACTCTTACTAGATTTCCAAGAGAACAGAGCTTAAACCAAAGGTCAAATTCTTGTTCAGAAGCTGTACCCTTTATACACAGCCTTTACATATTAAGCTCACAAAGAAGACTGAGCAAATACGTAAAATCTTGGATTCTAAAGCATTTGGATTTAAGTAATGTGCAATTTTCCCCCTATTTCTTACCCTGCACAGAAAACATAAACATTTAGTATTTTGATGTAAAACTATGTAAATATGTAAGTACTATAACTTCTGAATAGACTTCAGGGTTAGTGTGCCTCAGTAGAACCAGAGAAGTTTACATACAGAAACACATGTGTAACCATCTTCAATATGTCATTAATCTTCTGTCATAGAAAGGGTTGTCTTCTTTCAATCCAAGGGAAGTAAACAGGCCTTCCTCCCCATTCCCTCCTTGATACCTCGAAGGGCCTCATGTGAACGATAAGCCTGTAATATCACAAGGCTGACTTCTGTAAAGCATATGTAAGAAACACGTTTGGTGCTGAAAGTGGTGAGCTTTTGCTGGTTTTGTAAATGTTAAGGCAGTGTATGTTCCAATATCTTAGTGACAGAAGGGAGATGATGTTCTAAACCATATTTCCAAATAAGGAAGTAGGAAAGCCTGAGGCTTCACCCTTGGTTCTTTCAGGTAATAGTTGCTCAAAAAGGGCAGACGCAGCAGGTAGAGAATTATTTCCATATTGAACGTAAACCCTCTAGTGTAAACGAAGAGTTGTGGCAGTTTGCACTCAACTTGCTGCAGCAACAAATAATTGTTCTGTGGGCTTCTCAATGCTGTCACAGACTTTTGCTTCTCAGGACCCAGCGCTTGCACAAGAGACTGCTGTTTATTAGGTAACCCGCCTGGAGCCTGTCTCCTGAGGAGGAATCCGCTTCACGGCTTTCCTGCTCCCTCAGGCTCCTACACAGCCTACCCGCCCAGCCTCCCCACACAGGCCCGACTTACATGCTTCCCGTGATGACAAGTAGTCTGACAGACCGACTGGTGCTCATGTGTGCACGGTTCGGGAGGAGCTGCTTTCCCTCCTCCCAGGCAACATGCTCCAGCTAGAAATGTCGCTTAAAGACAACGCTCGAGACGTTTTTCTCCTCATGGGCCCCGCTCTCCATGTCACACAAGCTATGACGCATCCACAACATGGCTCTAAGAGCCTCCGCCCATGGGGTGTTGCAGCCTGAGGAGAAGGCACAGTCCAGGCAAGCCAGAATAATATTTTTGAGCTGGGCTCCTGTTTCCTCAAAAAAGAGAGGTAGGGAGCTGCCAGCACATCGCAAAAATCTCCACATCCCTTGCCAATGTGTTGAAGCCAATTGTGCCAAGCTCCCCTTCCAGTGAGAACTGAAGGGTCTGTGGTCTGGTTGAGGGCGCCTTTCATGTGGGTGTTTGACAAGAGAAGCATGCCACGACGAATCCAAGAAAATAAATTTATTAAACTTTGAAGGAAAAAATCCACAGACATAAGGAAAGTTAAATATAAACTGCAGGACACAACTAGTCATACTAGTGAATAATGGCTTGTGTGGCCAGCAAAGTACCAAAATGACATTCTGAGACTGATTGAGGTATTTAGCTATTTTTGGCTATAGAAATTGTTGTCAGCCTATTGTGAAATAGTAAGATAGTTTTCCCAAGCACACAGTTTTAAGTTGAATTAGGTTCTACATTGATGAAATTGTATATGAAACTAAATTATGTAGCTCTTAGAGAAAACCATAGCAGCAAGGTAGCAGAAAACCTATTAAACACCTATTACAAAGTAACATGTTGAACTTGGAACACCCAGTTCTAGCTTTTCACTGTCCTTCCTGCAAGAAAGAGGGAATTTAAAATTACCAACCATTAAGCTGTTTCCTAAACAGGTCTGAGCTAAATGGCAATTACTATTTAAGTTACAGCTAACTTTAAAGTTTCATTAAATGTAAAAAAAAAAAAAATACTTAAAGTGAGAAGCATTCTTCAGTGAGATGAGATTCTTCTCCTTTGACAAACCTTTTGGGGAACAATCCCAACACTCCTAAGAATGGTGCTGAGGTTACTAAGGGATTGAACAATAATTTATACATCATTTCAGGCCCCTTCTTTTCCTTCTGACTACCCGCTTTGAGGCCAAGCCACTCAGAGGGGAAATAAAAAATGAGGAGACTTCTTCGTTTGTTACTTTAAATAAACCCGAGAAAGGGTTTGGTGAGGAAGAAAGTTTCCGCTATGGGTTTAAGAAAATTTTGACTTCTCTGTGCGGATTTAAAATCTTGTTCCTTCTGTTTCTTGTTACCAGGAAGAGTGGGTATATGTCTGGCTATCGGCTGTGAAACAAAAACCTGTTTCTTGAACTTTTTATTCCATGATCTGGCTGAACTTCACTTCGACCTGCTTCAACTTACAAAATGCTTCTTGTACTTTATTCCCTTCTTCGGTAATCATGTAATAAAATCAAGTCATGTCTGAAGAGATGCTACTGCAGAGGTTCTGGGGCCTACCTCTCACGATCTGCCTGCACTAAAAACTCACTCCCCGCACAACAGGAGCACCCAAGCAGCCTGCCCACAGGGCCTGGCTATCCTTTCTACCTCTCCTACTATGGAGCTCTCTGACATGAACCAAAATTCAGGTAAGAAAGAGTTTTTTGTCTGACTGTTTTGGTTCACGACAAGTTGACCTGTGCATCCATCTGGAAGTTTTTTCAATTAACAAATATTTGAAAAAAAAATTTAAATAAGATGAGCCTGTTCCAGTAATGCAGGTAACTACAATCATTTTAGAACTGTTTAAGGAGTTTGGGGAGGTATAAAAAGGGCCTGGTAAAAAACTAACCTGCTTATTTGTTTTTCTTTAGGTGTACCGACCAAAGCAGTAAACCAGCTTTAGACTGTAGTCGCTACATTCTTTAGATGGGTCTGCATGAACTACAGTACACAGTGTGTAGTGTGATATAAAATAGCCGTGCTTGAAGTGTAAATTATTAAAAATATCTTTATAAATTTTATGTCAAAATAAATGTTTTACATATCCAAACTATTTTTTGCCGTCCTACCTATAATTTTAGTTCCCAATTATTAAAAAAAAATTAGCCTGTGCTCTGATTTGCATTCCATTTTCCTGAACTGCAAAAGCCACCTGATTTTTCGCTTTTTCAAAAAGCATGATTTACTATACATTAAAAATAGCCATTCAATGCTTAGTATCACAAAATTAACACCCACATTAACAAGACAATCAGTGCCACTAAACAGTCTTTGAGACAATTCTTTAAAATATTTACAATTCACAATAGGAATATCTATCTGCTTAGGCCTTCTTCTTCTTTTTTTTAATATTCTGTTTCAACAGTTCAGGAAAAGGCATTTAGAATCTACCCCCTCATCGCCCCCAGAAAAGTTTAAACATTGTTTTGGTTTAAGCATTCAGGCCCTAGCCAACTCTTTACCATTAAATACGCAGCTTGTGGGAAATCCAAGAAAGGCTACGGCATGATTTTGTTCAGTTGGTCTGTGCTCACGTAGCCGCACGATGAGAGAAACTCTTTGTCAGGCAAGGGCAAGGCAGTCGCATTGAGCACGAGGCCCCGTGGAGACTGAACGATGTGAATGGAGGTGTAGTCCGGGACGGGCATCCCCGAGCTCGGAGCCCGCTCTGCGGTCCCAGACCGGCCAGTGGTAGTGGTAAGGCTTTCTGTGGTGATGTACATGTCTTCCTGGTTAAAGCTTGGCTCTACACGCGATTCAACCTCGACGTGAGGGGCCACAGTGATGCACTTTTTGGCATCGGCCTCGCAGAAGTAGGCGCTGTCCATGATGAAGTTTGCTTGGCAGAGTGAGACCACTTCCGGAGGCCTGTCACACGGGGATATCCCTGCCTTATTCTTTTGGCCTGGGGAAAGGACCACACTCCCGGCTGGAGTAATGTCGCTTACCTGGGCATAAAAGTCAATGTTTGCCAGTGAACTCGGGTTGCTCAGCTGAGGATGGGCAGCTTGATGAGTTGACTCAGTTCCACTAATCAGAAGTGGTCTTGGTTTGTTTTCCTTTGCCAGGATAACACTGGGCTGCTGAGTGGTAGGGGCAGTATCAGTAGAGGGTAAGTTATTTTGATTCTTCTGGTCAAGGCACAAGAGATCTACTTCCCCTTTTAACCTCTGTGGCTGAGGAACCTCTGAAGTACCATCACACACATCACTGGCATTGAAATCAGTCTCCAGAATGTCAGGCTCATAACAGCTGGTACGTCCAGAGTCATCATCCTTTGCCCCGAGGATGTTAAGTGATTTCTCATGGTCGTTGCTGAGAAGTCTGTCTGTGTCTGATCCTTCAGTCTTTTCGTCTGGGTCATCAATATCCAATTCAATGAATTCAACCCAAGAGTCATCGTTGTAGAATTCAGGTTTATAGTTGTCATGAATGGCTAAGATTGTGTTCACCTCTTCTAATTTTCCTTCCTAGAAAGCAGAAAGAAAATGAAATCTATGAAAAGAAACTCACAGTGATTAAAGGATTTGGCAAATAACACTCAGAGACTAAAATTACAGTTACAATAAGACCAATAGTAACAAAACCATATAATAAAAAACACATTAGTTTAGAACTTTTAAATTCTCCTAATTTTAAGATAAGTTATTTTGAAACACTTTCCTCCAGAGGGGTTAAAAAATGGAACGTGATACATATAGCTTGCAAAAGCTCTCAACAGAAGACAATGGTCTTTAGGTAGCATTTGATTAGTGTTATCTGTCACTTAGATAATTTATTAAGTACCTTGAGGAGATCTGGATCAATTCCTTTAATCTTTGGAACTGGAACTGGGGGAAGAATCAGCATCTTAATCCTTGAAAACAAATGAAATTTTGGTTTGACATATCTGCAAAATTATACATTCTCTTATTTCAAAAGATAGGAATAAAATATTGGTGGCACTATTACTGATTTCAAATATTCTGGTGCTCCATATATGTAGAATATGAGAAAGAAAATATTAAGTAGTAAATGATAAGGAAAAACTATAGAAGAAAAAAAACAAAAATCAACAACAAAAAAAGGCCCTCATGTGAAGTCAATTTAAATAAAACATGGTTTCCTAAAATCTTTTTTCCCTTATGTCTTTATTGAGAGCCAGCATTAGTATTTGGGAATGAGAAATTTGATTCTATCTAAGGCCAATTTCTATTTCGTCTATAAGGATGGTAATTTTAATGTACATCTTGTCAGTAATTTGCTGAGAAGGGGAAGTAAGAAAAGAAAAAGAAAGAAAGAAAGAAAGAAAGAAAGAAAAAGAAAGAAAGAAAGAGCCAATTCACATGAAGTCAAAATTATTTGCACCCTCAAAAAAGGATGGACTAAGCTAAGTTTGCACCACATGGCTCACATTAATTATAAAATTATCTAAGATGATCTCATAAACCAGGTGTCATTGCAGGGTTCATTACATTTGGGAAAGACTAGATTAGAACTAGTTCTAACTGATCAATATGAATCTATATATCCAATTCTATGATGCACTTAAAATTTCTGTTCTAAATATTTAAATTATTATTTTTTAAAGATTTTATTTATTTATTTGACAGAGAGAGAGAGAGCACAAGCAGGGGGAATGGCAGGCAGAGGGAGAGGGAGAAACAGACTCCCTGCTGAGCAGAGAGCCCGCTGTGGGGCTCGATCCCAGGACCCTGGGATCATGACCTGAGCCGAAGGCAGACGCTTAACCAACTGAGCCACCCAGGTGCCCCTTTAAATTATTTTTTGACCATAATTCATTTCAATGTCTATTCTGCCTGTCTTGCACTTTATCGTATCCCTAGCACTTGGAACAATTCCTGGCACATAGAAGGTATTCAATAAACACTTCTTGAATAAATCTGAATACCACATTTATCTAGTTCGTTAATAGTCTAACTAGAATTTACGTCTTAAAATTAACATTGTAGCTCTGGAAAAAAGCTCAGAGATTAGCTATTCCATTCAACTCATTTATTGTTTTAAAAGACCCTACCAGTCAGAGATGCCACTGTTGGGCAGGGATGATAAAACTGCTTTTGGGACATTAGCTGATATTCCACTTAATGTGAATAGACAGTCTAGGGAACCCATTCTCTAAATATTTCTATTTGCCTTTTTACCTAACCAAGGAATAAGCCAAATTCTGTTTTTTAAACTGCTGTAAGTAGCTCTCTACTAGGTTTACTTAGTGGGGCAAGTGTTAAAACAAATTTGTACCAATGTATAGAAGATATAGGAAAAACACAAATTATTAATAATAACTGCTACCATTTTTTTGAATGCCTCTGATAAACCAGACTCCATAAGATATATTTTGCACTAACCTGTGGGCTGGCAAAAAATGGCCTGAAGGCCAAATCTGGTCTGCTCTCTGTTTTTGTAAATAAAGTTTTATTGGAACACAGTCATATTCATTAGTTTACACATTGTTATGACTGCCTTCATGCCATGGTGGCAGAGCTGAGGAGTTGTGACCGAGACTGCATGGCCCCAGAAGCCTAAAAATTTACTCTCTGGCCCTTTAATATAACAAGTTTGCCAACCATACACTACACATTTAATTCTTATAACTAGTAGGGAGGCAGGTAACATGATCTGTGGAAAGGTTTAGAGATTTAAGGAATGTATTCAAATCATACGCTAATTTTTGGCACAGCTGGGCTCAAATCCAAAGTACCTAACTCCAAACCCCAGGCCCTTTGCCTTCTGTCATCCTGCTGTGTTATTTGGCCCTGCATCTCTAAATGAATATTTTAAATGTCAAAAACATAGAAAAACACAACACAATTGTAATGACAGGAAGCAAAGATTCCCGAATGTCTGATGCTTGACTTTGTTATGTGTGCCTCTCGCTTTTGCAGAGGATGATGCATTGAGGTACATGCTAGCTATCTGGGCGTTATGGCGGGTTTCATGCCAGGATGATGGGCCTCACAGCCTTTAGGGCCCAAGCGGGTCACACAAATGAATGAAGCAGGCTTGTTGCAAAGTCATCCCGAATGGAATGGCTGGTCCTCTGTTTCAGCACAGGTTGCCACGCAACTGAGTTTCACTAGATCTTTCAGTTGGTAAAGATCCCCCTGGAAATCTGGATTTTTGTGTGGAAATTCCCTAGCATGTAAACATTTTGTAGCAAATCCATATAACATAAATTAATGACACATTAGGATCTAGCAGGCTGAGTCTGGCTTTCGGGTGGCCAGTTTGCCACTTCTGTTTTAGGCTGATCCAGTTCTTTCTTTCCTGGTTAGTAACAGCTCAAAGGCTGGGATGTCGTATGGTGAGAATGACTGAAAATAGAGTATGGATAACCTGGCATGAAAGTCTGACTCTGCTGTCATTTTATTCAAACCCAAATTACATTATAAATCTTGCTACAGCTGATTCTTAATGATCTGGAAAGGGAAAAGTGGCACAGACTCAACACTTCAAACAACAGGCAGGACCTGAAGCCCTTTTGAGCCCTAACGTTCTGGGGAAGGCTGGCCTAAGTACCTTTTTCTTTGGAGGATCATTTTAATGATTAGCACTTTGTGTTCTTTCCACACCTGCTGACAACTGTTTTCTCCCATTTCCTACTCTCCTTGGAACATGGAAATTGAGACCATGACAAGGGTTTTTATTGGCAAATGAAAGAACAAAACTAATTCTTTTCTACAAAGAGCTTAATTTAGTACAGGAAATTTGACAGTACAATAAAGATTTCAGAACAATTTTACAATTCAGTAATTCTGACTATGCGTCAAAGTTAAGAACTTCATTATCCTTAGGGAACACTCTTTTATACACAGGTTAAGATATTTTCTTTAAAATCCTCTTTGTTGAGTGAATTATTTTTTCTTTGAAATATTGTTAGCTAATATAATTAAACAACATAGCAAATTTACATGGACTTCACAATGACTCAAAATTGACAGCTAATGTTAAGAGTGAATTACTTTATATACATAGTGGGTCTATCTACTGTAGTTACATATAAATTAGCCCATCAACTGTACAGATCAAAACATTCAAATTAATCAACAATTTGGCTCCTCTGTTGTTGGCATTACTTAAATATATAAATTACTTAAGAGTCTATAAATGTGTTTACTATTTTTACCCCAAACAATTGAAACTGTATTGTCTTGCTTTATAATACTTGTGCTTATAAAAAATTGTTGCTAAAAAGCCAGATGCAGGGGCGCCTGGGTGGCTCAGTTGGTTAAGCAACTGCCTTCTGCTCAGGTCATGATCCCAGGGTCCTGAGATTGAGCCCCAAGTCGGGCTCCCTGCTCATCAGGGAGCCTGCTTCTCCCTCTCTCTCTGCCGGTCCCTCTCCCTGCTTGTGCTCTCTCTCTCTGTCAAATAAATAAATAAATAAATCTATAAAATAAAATAAAATAAAATAAAAAGCTAGATGCAAAATGAAATTCTGCAGAATGAATTTTGCTTTCCCATTGGTTTACATTATAGAACTGGAGATGTAACTCTAATTAAAAAGCTTTTGCAATGTATTCACATAGATCCTGTTTTGATTTGCAGATGCCTCTTGGCTTCAGGTGGAGAAAGTGTCTACAGTTCTAGCTAGGGTGACCCACCATCTTGGTTTGTCTGGAACTGAGGAGTTTTCCAGGACACAGGACTTTCAATGCTCAAACCAGGAACGTTCCAGGCAAACTGGGAGTGTTAGTCACCCTTGTTCTAGGAGAAGGGGCAGGATGAACCCATGGGACTTAAAAAATACTCTAAATGTAAAAAATTTGCAAATGATACTGATAACTTTTCCTATATTTTGTATTACAATTTCCTGTAGTCTGTGTGGAATTTCTTTCAGGAAGAAAAACAGAGTGATAACTCATACAGCTCAAGGGAAATTTAAGGGTCATATACTCCAACATGCTTTTATTACCCATGAGAACATGCAGCCCAGAGAGGTTAAGGGACTCAAACAAGATCAAACAGCAGTGGCAGAATAACTGGGACCTGAGTCTTGGGACACCAAGAGAATACAGAAGAGAATCTCTTTAGAGATTAGAAAGAATTTTAACTGTGTTTACAAATGTGGGTAATTTGTAATAATTTAAATAAAACCCAGATTTACTTGAAAACGCCATCCTATGAAGTCTAAAATGGTTTTATTCGATTGAATTATCTAGGTGGCTTTCGTTTGCCACTTACATTTGCTGTCTATTAGAACTGTGTCAAACTTAGCTAAAGGTTCAGTGCCATCTCGTTGTTGTAGAATGAATGGGCCAGTGCCTTTAGGACTTAGAAGAGATCAAGGGGCAGCTCTGAGATGACAGTTTTGTTAAGGAGATGCCGACCACAAGGTGTGTGGCCACTAGCCTCAGCCTCCTAATGTCCTACACAACTTCCCAGATAGAACAGACACCCAGGAATTCTCTATGATGAGCACAACAAAGCGGTACGTGTATAACTAGTGATACCATTTTACTGCATTAATTAAAATTTTCACTCATGATTTGCAAAAGAAATATCAAATAACAAGTGGAAACACATTTGAAAATCTGAACACTGGCAGAAACATCTAAATAGACTTTTTCACACCTACCTTTGCTGTTTAGAAAATATGAATAAAAATAATATCATCGTTAGCCCAAATATTCCAAAGATAATAATTAGGAACCATGGAAACTGGAAATCTGAAACACACAAGAATATTATCTCACTCATAGGATTAGGAATAGTTGACTTTTACATTTCACTTTCCTTTTTCACATAAAAAAATATTTCTTAATTTGTATTCATCTAGTAAAGTCAGTGATTTCTCTTGATAACCACCAAAACAGAATGTAATGATGTAGGAGTATTTTCTGTTTCATGAATGTTTCTGTCCACTTCAAATTTTTTCACATATGAAAAAAGAATCAAAATGAAGAAAAAGCAAACAGTTTAAGCACAATCCATGTTTATATAAAAAGTCCACAACAACTGTTTTAAGCACCTTATGTGTTCAGGGTGTATCATTAGAGATTTAGCTCTAGAAAAAAATGCTGTTTGTCAATTTACTACTTTACCCAAATGATGTCCACTTGGTCCGTCCTTCCTTCCTTCCTTCCTTCCTTCCTTCCTTCCTTCCTTCCTTCC